>NC_140792.1:47991939-48234439 GCF_037176805.1 Vigna unguiculata
TGAATGCTCGCATTAAAAGAATAATCTTGACCGAGTATGAGAAGAATAATTTGGAACATATAAATTTGACATGTTTGACATTCAAAGTTTAAGACTAATATCATATAAGTAAAATGTTAAAATATAACTATAATTTACAAAGACATTTACTAACCTTGCTTAATTAAGATAGTTGTCTCACCAGATTGCATTTCTCATTCCTGCTGTCATTAAATTTAGTTAATTTCCTCAAAAGTTGAAAATGTAGAGATAGATATAACTAACATGTGTATATTTTGTACCATCAAGTAGACAAAAGAAATTTATTCACAGAAAGAGAGGAACTCCTCTTCTTGCCTCTTGCCTCTTGCTCTTGAATAAAGTTCCTACAATCAAACTTATAATTTTACAGAATTGTATGAAGCACCTTGTATCTTTCAAAGAAAAAATATGCATGAATGCTTATTCTTTTCAAACATTATGAGCCGTTGTAAAATTGATAGAAATCAAGAGCAATTTCTTATTGGAGCACAGAAAATCATTGTGATTGCTATATTTCTTGATAAAAATGGGGTACAACATTGTTATCTTGTTTCAAACCATTTAAAATGGAAAACAGTTTGCTTGAGGCTTCGAGCATAAAAATTCAAGCATTCAAAGCAGATTACCTTCAGGAGTGCCTCCTTAATTACTAATGACACAAATATCTCAAGCCATATTATCCTTGATTGATTTGGCAGCCTTGAATATTTGATGAATTATCCTTCACAACACATACAAACCAAAATGAGTAATAAAAATTACAACCATAATAAAAAATAAATCAAATAGAGCTCAACAAAAAAAGTACCCTTTTACTAAGAGGAAACAATGTCTCTGCTTTTGATTACGAAAATCGTAGAAAAAAAAATACACACACCAACTAATAATATAAAATAAAAAGGGTTTTTAAAGAAGTCCAACTTAAGAAATGGTTTTCTGTAGCCAAAAGCTCCCTCCATTTGTGCCCCTTCTTATCTCTTCCCGCACCTCAAATCTTGAATATTTTTCAAAAACCTAAAAAAATAATTTGGTTTTTTGGTGATCCATTAGCAAGAAAATATATCAAAAGGGAAAAATTAATGGCACGCACCAACTTGATAATCGATAATCGATGGTCTTTTTGGCATGATTAGGGCATCACAGTAGTTTTGAAGAAAATCAAACCCATAATATGTCCTACACCATCAAAGGAGAAGTACCTAAGTTCAACAACAACAAAAAAAAGCGTCTGAATACAACATAAAAATAAATATTACCTGATCAAGACCGAAGAGAAAACAAACATAGATGAAAGATTATGCTCCCTAGAATTTCAGAAAGATAAAGAATGTCTGGATATATTTCACCGAATAAAAAGTAGAAAAATACCCTTTGATGAAGGAGACCTGCAGAGACAAAATAGAAACAAAGTTTAGTTAAAAAAATAGAAGAAGAACCTCTAATGAAGGAGAACTCAAGCTATTAAACAATACCTAACTTTCAGATGTTAACGGATTAAGAAGCAAAAAAAAAAAGTTAGATTAAGATGAAGAAGGATAAGTTATCAGAAGAAGTAAAAAAACCCTTTTATGAAGATCGAGAAGGAAAACTCGAAAACAAAGTTGGGTTATTATAACTTACCTTCAACTGGATATGACGGCAGGAGTAGGAGACAAAGAAGAAGAAGACGAAGACAAAGACGAAGAAGAAGAAGAAGACAACCTTGAGGGTTTTCTTCTGGTTCTGTAAATTTAATTTTTGTGGAAGAAGAAGAATGCGAATAGTTTTTCTCGGAGAAGACAAAAAAAATAGTAATTATTTGTCAGACGTCAATCAAGATTTTAATCAAGCATTGAATGTGGTTCTTTCAAAAATTTTATCAGCCATTGAGGAGGAAGAAGCGGGAAATCTTAAAGAAGAGAGAAAAGACGAAAAAATCCTTCATTTGAGACACGTGTCAATCAATTAGAATGGTCAATTCAGTAACTTCACTATCCTAACATTTTTTTAGATATATAGTAGAAGTTTCACATTTCGAATAGGAAAAACGTACCCAATATTCTCATGTAAAAAAAAAAAACAGGATTTCATACTTTCGTGCATAATCACATTACATGGTAATTTAGAAGATTAATATATTGAAAACAAATTTGGCGTCATTGAAGGCGTGGGTGTTATATTCAATGCTGTGATTCCTTTCTAAATACGTTGATTTTCAGATACTCCGTTATCCATATATTCCACCCGAATGAAGGACCCGACCCGATCACACACCATACCGCCGTAGGCCAAAACTCATCTCATTTTCTTCTTTCTCTTCTCTTCTTTTCAATCTCCAAACGCGTGTCTCACTTCTCAGCTAAATTAAACGATAGGTATTGTTCCAATGTCTTCTATTTTGCTGAATTCACTGCTCCACACTCTGTACCACGCGTGAATTCCATGAATCTGCTTTAATAACGGTTGATGATCGACGTGATAATTGTAATTGAGGTTTTCTTCCAGTGTTTAATGAAATGACTTTAACTTCGTTGCAGATTCTGGTAGTTGCTGAGTTTTACTTTTCACTTTTTCAGAACAATCGATGATATCTATTCCTTAGAGGGGAATATGCTCTCTCACCATGCTTTCAACGTGATAGAGCATGGTTAATGCTATCCACCGTTCAATGTTAGTTATCTCTCTCGCTTTTCTTCTACTACTTGATTAATACTATTGCGTGGTTAATACTTTTTTGTTTCTTCATGATTTTTAGCCTCGGCGTTATGGTCTACAATCTGCATTTCGTGGTGTAAATCGTTTATGCGTAGGGGTACAGTGCCAATAATAAAAAAAAACCCTAGGGTATGGATACAGCAGGATTTCATATAGAAGTATCAGAACGGAAACGATAAGTTATTCACTCGTAGGATATATTTAAAGAAGACACACGTTTTGAAGGAGTGAAGTAGTAGCAAATCAAAAAGTGACAAAGCTTAGTATTTTACATGGACTGACTTGTGTACTTGAGAAATAAGTGAGGATTTGATATATAATCGTGTGTAAC
Source organism: Vigna unguiculata (assembly GCF_037176805.1). Taxonomy (NCBI): domain Eukaryota; kingdom Viridiplantae; phylum Streptophyta; class Magnoliopsida; order Fabales; family Fabaceae; genus Vigna; species Vigna unguiculata. Next base: position 47,994,986 of record NC_140792.1, read on the forward strand.
ATTAAGTACTAGTGTTTGGGCTTAGTCCGGATTAGCCGACTGTTTGAGGAACAATGTACCCACGTCTCATAGGTTAACTGGTTTGATAGGCAAATGGGTTATTTCTACTGTTTGTTTCTTTAGTGGTATGCTTACTTTAACCTTAACTAAACTCAGAAACAAACAGCGCTGAGGCATTTGGGTGTATGTATTATCAGTTGATTCGGATTGGAACAATGTACTGAATATATAGTCATCGAGTAATTTTTACTTTTTCGTTTTTTGTTATTTTATTTTCGAACATGTGATCTGCTCAGTGGGTAATCTACAAGTGCAACTGGTTACTGAGAAGATAAAAAGTTCCCATAAACTTTTGAAAGGCAAATGGCAACATCCCTTTGCAGATTATATGACGTAGTATTTGCAGATTTATGTACGATCATTAACAATTTGTAATGATGGAAAAAAATGGTTCTTGCGAAGAAATAAACCACAGTACAGGAGGGAATGGAATAAAGATAATTCAAAAAATAATTTTAATTTTCCTGATATTTGTTTGTGCATCATCTCCGCTTGGCTATGTTTTCACATTTGAGATTTTGGATGCATGCAAATGCCCTAATTTATTTGTCTCTGCCTTAAAGTGTTCATCAAGGCTATTAAGTCTCAAGAAATAGCTTTTGCAACACTTTGGTCTTTTATTTCTAGCTTCCAAGCTGTAGTTATTTGATCAAACCTTTTTGATTACTTCAGGTCATCGTTTTGTGTAACCTTAGGACATAATTCTACACAGTTTTTACACGTAAACATTATTTTCACATCGTTTGACTTGTCTTTGGGATCCTTGTTAATTTGAAAAGAATTGTGTGCCTAAAGTATTCTGGCTGCTGACTTAGCTATCATTTCTGTATGAAATTCAATGTAGGCTAGATTTTCTTGTTTGTGACCAAAAGAGGAGAAGCTACAACCCATTGATTTTTTTATACGGGAAAGGTTGATCTTCGAGAATGTCTTCTCTTCAACTGTTGCAACTAACTCGTCATGGCCAGAGTATTCTGGCTTCAAGAAGGTATTGATCTGTACTTTTATTTTCTAGCGATTCTTAATTTCGTACCAAGCATTGAATTTGGCTTACCATTAGACTCAAATTGTTTGTTTGTTGATCTAAATATCAATTTCATATTATTATCAGCTATTCTGCTCATTATTCCTAGGTATGTTTTGAAGAATACTTGTTTCACACCTGGTTGTATGCTCTTCCCCCTTGCCTACTATTGACTGGAGAAACTGATGCTAAAAGAGTGTGTACACACTAAAAAAGAGTAGTAATTCTGTTACAAAAACCAAATACAGATAAGAGAATTACAACAGTTATAAAGGAAAAACATAAAAGAGAAATATTTCTAACACCCTCCCACTTGCTCAAGCTGGGTGAATTACAGTTTGAGATCAACCACTGTGAGCTTGGATTTAAGAAAAATAAGTCTTGTAGGAGATGGAGGTTTAGTAAGAATTTTTGTCACTAATCATGGTCAGGAATATGTTGAACAATCAGTTGCTTGGCAAGCATTCTTCTCAAACAAAGAAAATGAAGTGCTGTTTGACTTGGAATGTAGAATGGGATTACGAGAATGATTAACAACTCTAAGATTGTCACAATAAACAACTGAAACACAATGAGGGATAACAAGTTCACCATGTAACGTTTGAATCCAAAGAAGTTTAGTGGTGGAGGTTTAGTAAGAATGTCTACCTGTTAGTCATGGTTAAGAATATGTTGAACAATCAGTTGCATGACAAACACTCTTATCAAACTAAGAAAATATCTAGTTGTTTTAGTGAAAAAGCTGAATCCATTTTCTGATTAAGATGTTGAAGGAAAGAAAAAGAGTTGCTTGTGATAATGACATCACCAACATATACCAACAAATATACAACATAAGATTGATGACTGTAGGTGAGTAAAGAAGGATCACACTTGCTTTCTTTGAAACCAAATTGCAGTAATGTTGTTTTGAGACGAACAAACTTTGCACGTGGGACTTGCTTAAATCCATAAATAGCTTTCTGAAGTTTCTAAACATGAGAAGTGTTAACAACATCCAAACTTGGTGGCTGAATCATATTAGTCTTCTTCATTCAGAAATCCATTAAAAAGGCATTATGAACATCCAACTGGAAAATAAACCACTTGTTACTAAGACCTAGTGTAAGAATAATTCAAACCTAGGTTGCTGATTGAAACCCTTAGCAACCAACCCTGCCTTATATCTTTGTGAAGTATTATCACGATTTTCTTTATCTCTAAAGTCCTGTTTGCATCGTATGGCAGTTTTGTGTGGAGGAAGAGGAACAAGAGTCCAGGTTTTATTGCATTGTAAAGCAAGAAATTCTTCTTTCCTAGCAGAGAGCCAACGTGGATCACAAAGAGCATGTTTGATGGGTTTAGGTTCCGTATTGGCAGTAGAAGAGTAGGATGAATATGAGGTTTCACAATACCAGATTTTGATATGGTTTTCCTTTAGTAGTGAGTATTGGAAGGTCTAGAAGAAGGAGAAATTTTAGTGTGACAAATAGTGGAGGAATTAGATAAGACAGGAAAGACCAATAAAGAAGATGTAGGTGGTGACAAAGGTTCAATAGAAGAAGGTGCAGTAGATCTTTGTATTTGAGTTGATGAAACAGTAGGAATAGTAGTTGAAATTATCGGGGAAGAATTAGGTGGCTGTAAAGCATCTATGAAGAGCTCAGGATATGGAACCTTGGTTTCACTAAAATGCACATCTTTAGAGTTGTATATCTTCCCACACTTATAAACCCCATCAGATGTTGAATATCCAAGAAAGATATATTCTTGAGAACAAAAGTCCAGCTTGTAAGAGTTAATTGTATGACCTTCGTAAAGGAAATCATGGACATCCAAAAGCCTTGAGAAATCCAAAATCAGGTGAAGTCTGAAAAAGTTGTGTATATGATATAGAAAACTTTAACGATGCAAATGATAATCTGTTAATGAGATAAACTACAGTGATGAAAGCATGGTTCCTATAGTTTAGAGGCAAGGGGGTTTGGCTAAGAAGTTTGAACAAATTGTGTATATGATACAGAAAAGTTTAAAGATGCAGACTATAATCTATTAATGAGATAAACTGCAGTGATGAAAGCATGGTTCCTATAATTTTGAGGTTAGGGGGCTTGACTGAGAAGAGTGAGACTCCTGTCAACAATATGACAATGATTTCTTTCAACAACTCCATTTTGATTATGAGGGCATATTATTCTGTGATTATATCAAGAGAAACAACATACTCATGAAAAAGGCGAAATTGTGAGCACCCCAATTAAAATAGTTTTAATCTTATTTATTGAAGTTCAACCATCATTCTTATTTGAAAGTACTTTAAGCTTAATTTAATTTCATAAAACTAGTCTGCAAGGTGAGGTTTGTACCAACTTATATGCTATAATTTGGTTATGGATCACCATGCTCTTGATACCATATTATATGAAAAACGTGACACTAAAAGAATGTGTACTTACTAAAAGGATTTGTAATCTTTGTTATAGAAACCTTTATATAGATAAGAGAACTCCAAGTATTATTGTCAGTTTATAACTGACCTTAAAGAGAAAAGAGAAATATCTCTAATACCTACTCTCCCACAAATCTCATCATCCAAAATGCAGTACATAAGACCAAACATCACATGATACCTGTGAGGGAATTTTGGCAGTACTGAGCAGGGATTCATGTTTCATCTAAAAATACAAAGATCACATCATATAATGCTTATATATACTTTTACAGTATGCACATGATGCAATCTTGGTAATTTATAACATTGATATGTAGCAATAATGAAGGTAACATCCCATTTTGGTTTTCAGTTCCTCCATACTCCTTTATTAACTGCTTATTGAAACTGATTTTTTTCTATTAATCTTTATCTCCTTTTAACTTCCCATTTGTCAAAATTGATTGTTGTATTTAATAAATGTGGTTTTTATTTTCTATTCAATCTTCTTCTCTTCCTCTTTTTCTAATATTTCTTTATGGTATCTCTATATTTTTCCAAAAAGTAGAATAGACATGGAGTGCCTACTTTCCTCTCTATATTTTGTGTGGAGTGCCATTAGGACCCATAAAACTTCCAAATTATCTGGTATGGTTTGCATCGTGAAGTGTAAACTTACAATGAGTATTGTTCAGGAAGGAGACAATTCTGTCTTGGCAGAAGCATTTGTACAGTTTTTCATATTTGATCTGAAATTCCCTTCTCTATTATTTCAATTGTTTTTAAAGGCAATGCATGTTCTGTTGGGTTGATTAACTTTGCATAAAATTCTTTGATTTTGACATTACTGTCACATTTATTTGAGAAGTGTTTGTTTTACTCTGCTCATTACCCTGTTTCCGAAGTAGCAGTAGTATCTTGAATTCATAATAATACACCAAACTTGTTGCTGATTGGGACCACTGAAACCTACTGTTGTTTAGCTAATTTGCATATATACTGTGACATTGCTGATGCTTTCTCCATGGGGTTGATGACAGGAAAACTTTATTACTTGCATCTGGTATCTTAATTGCTGGAGGAACAGCTGCATATATGCAATCAAGGTTTAGAGTTAGTAAACCTGATTTATTTGGACATTGCAATGGGCAAAACAGTGATAGAGAAATCACAGAGGAGGTTGGCGTTAATGTATCAAAAAATAAACAAAAGAAAGGGTTGAAGTCACTCCAACTCCTTGCTTCAATTATACTAACTGACATGGGAAAATTAGGTGCAAGGGATCTTTTAGGTTTAGTTGCTATAGCGGTAAGTCTGTTTTATTGTGGATGATTATGCTTCATGCATTCCTTCAATTTTTCAAAATGAGGCATGATTTAATGTGTGTATATATATTCAAGTATTCATCATGTTTTTTTATGACATCTATTTATGTTTAGAATTATGAAATGTAGCCCTGATTTAGAGCTCACCACATGTAATATATAGTCATTATATTGGTGAAAGGGATCAATAAAAACCAGATAGTTTTTATTACCACTAATGTGATATGGGGCACCTGATTTCAGAAACCAAGGGCCATGAGAGTTGGAATGAGTGAGGCAACAAAAGATATACCTAAGTGTGCAACAGTAGCGATGGAACCAAAGTTTTGATGATCCTCATACCATTTGAGAAATTCTTTAAAGATAGTAGGCTGACTTGAAGGATTGGATGAAGTAGGAGTGGTAGAAGAGCCCATAGGTATTTGTAGAGACAGAAAATAATTAAACTGGTGAAAAAATTCCAACAAACCTTGATCACAACGAAATTTTTGGAGCTGGAAAGAGGGTGGCGAGATGAAAAAAAGAATGGCTAGAAAAAAAGAAATTAAAAATAATGTCATAAATAAAACAGTTTCCAGAAAAGAATTTAGCACTCTGTTCACTGTGAAGGCAAGGATTAATGCTCTAGGTACGATGTTGAAATAAAAGAGAGAGAGGCATAGGTGGAATCCCTTGTGTAGAATACACACATATGATAATATATTTATAATAAAAATAACATACAAAAAATATGGGCTAAGCCAATTTCATGATTAATACAAATGGCATTATATCTAACAATATCTAATAATATCTGATACTTTTATTGGATTTGGAGTGGAGTGTTCCATAAAAGTGTAGACTGTAGAGCTGTAAATAAAAAAAAAAATTATTTGCATATTGAAAGAAGAAGGTACAGAATGGAAAGAGTTATAATTTTTCAAATATAAAAATAGCCCTCCTTAAGAGAAGATAAATAAAAAGAAAATCAACTTGACCAAGAATTTCCTTTATTCCTTTCACTGCATTATTTTATGCTTCTGGCATGTCAAAAGTCCGTATTTCCTTCACCTCCGTATAGCTTGTGATAGCTGGATGGTCTGGAAGGAAAAACGGAATACTTCTATAATAGGAAGTATCTTATTAGCTTGAAGTTTTCATAAAACCAGAGCTCTTAGTTCTGATCTTAACATAAGTATGGTTTAGCTTTATTACTGTGTAGGTGTGTATAGTATACGGGCTTGCTCAGACCGTGTAAGAATGCATTTTACACTTGCTACCTTTTGGAATATGGGCACTTAGAATCTCAGTATTGAAGCCTGTGCCAGTAAATGAATATTTTATTTGTTTGTCTAAACCTTGGAGACTGGTCCTCGTATACAGAAAAGTATATGGATATCAGAAATTGTATATATTGGTTTAACACCCTTTCTCCAAAGAAATAAATGACAAAGAGATTAAAATTAATGACTTTTAGAATTGTATGTATTTGCAGGTGTTGCGAACTGCTTTGAGCAACAGGCTGGCTAAAGTGCAAGGCTTCCTATTTCGTGCTGCTTTTCTTCGACGTGTACCTTTGTTTCTTCGGCTAATTTCAGAAAATATTCTTTTGTGTTTCCTTTTGTCAACCATTCATTCTACGTCAAAGTATATAACAGGGACTTTGAGTTTACATTTCAGAAGAATATTGACAAAGCTTATCCATTCCCACTATTTTGAGGTATAACTTGTTAAATTGCATGTCAGTTGTGTTTACTTTAGATTGTCTGAGTTGAACTATCAATCATATTATATATTCCTCGTGCCTACTGTCTTAAATATTTAGTTTTTTGACTACTATCCTCCCTATGTTGTTTCTCTTATTTTTTTCTCTCATCTTTCACATGAAGGGCCAGTCTATTTTCACATTAACTACAATATTTTCAGAATTTGCCCGATTGTACCTTCTATTGCTTAAATAACACGCATCATAGTTGGTTATGAACTGTTAATTTTGTGGGTACATGAATTTAAATTTGTTAAAGATAGTAAAACGAAAGGAAAAAGCTCTGATTGTCCAGCTGGCTATTTTTTGGCTCTTGGGCTGCTCCTGTCCTGGACCATTTGGAATGTTTTTCCAGATCTTGTATTAAGTGGAAGTTACTTGCGAATGTTCACCAACTGTTTGCTTCTCGAACTAGAATAACTATCCGAAAGATTTTTTCGAATTCCAAGTATGCTATGCTGACATTCTCATACTTTTATATTGTATGAGGAGATTATTCTCACAATTGGCTGAGTAAAAATTGCATTATTACACGTTAGTTCTTGTGATGGATTTATATTTATCATTTGTTTTGCTTTCAGAACATGGTGTATTACAAAATATCGCATGTTGATGGTCGGATAACTAACCCAGAGCAAAGAATTGCCAGTGATGTGCCAAGGTTCTGTTCAGAGTTGAGTGAAATTGTGCAGGATGATCTCACAGCCGTTACTGATGGACTTCTATACACCTGGCGTTTGTGTTCATATGCTAGCCCAAAATATGTCTTCTGGATATTGGTATCTCTTTAATTGAATTATTCTGTTTTATAATTTCTGATTAGGCACTTCTATTCATACTTCTGGAGTATTTTCTTGTGTCTGGAAGCTGGTTAATATTAGATCTGATATTAGATTCAGTGCTTGACTTGTCAATCTACCGTTATGGCTTTTTCAGGCATATGTAATCGGAGCTGGTGGTGTGATCAGGAACTTTTCTCCTTCTTTTGGAAAACTTATGTCTAAAGAGCAGCAATTGGAAGGAGAGTATCGACAGCTTCACTCACGATTAAGGACTCACTCAGAAAGTGTAGCATTCTATGGTGGAGAGAGGAAAGAAGAAGCTCATATTCAACAGAAGTTTAAAACCTTGGTTAGGCATGTGCATAATGTGCTACATGACCATTGGTGGTTTGGGATGATTCAAGACTTATTATTGAAGTACCTTGGTGCTACTGTTGCTGTTATTTTGATTATTGAACCTTTCTTTTCTGGTCATTTAAGGCCCGACAGCTCAACTTTAGGGCGGGCAGAGATGTTAAGCAATCTTAGATATCATACTAGTGTCATAATTTCTTTATTTCAGTCTCTAGGAACTCTTTCTATCAGTGCAAGACGGCTCAGTCGTCTCAGGTCTGTTAGATCTTTCATTTCAGTTGTTTTTAGAAGTTGATGAGAGGCTTTTATTGCGTGCCTTATATGCAATACTTTATAAGATCCATTTTGTCTGCCTCTATGTTCTGACCTATCTGTATGTATTACAGTGGGTATGCTGATCGCATTTGTGAATTAATGGCTGTGTCAAGGGACTTAAGTTTGGTGGATGAGAAATCTTCCCTTCAAAGGAAAGCAAGTAGAAATTGCACAAGTGAAGCTAACTACATTGAATTTGATGGTGTGAAGGTAAATGAAATCTGCTCAATAATCTATCATCCTTGAATTCATATTGTGTTTATCATCTTTTATTAGTGATGGTGCCCCCAAATTCAGGTTGTGACTCCCACCGGTAATGTCTTGGTGGATGATCTGACTCTTAGGGTTGAATCAGGATCAAATCTTTTGATTACAGGTATCTGAACCTTCTCCTTAAATACTGGCCTTTCCTAGGGAGATACTACCAACATGCACATTCTTTTGATTACATTCTGTAGTCTCTATTACTGGTTGAAGTTTATTAAAAATCACAAATTTTAGAGTTGAATCAGGACCAAATCTTTTGATTACAGGTATCTGAGCCCTCTCTTTAAATGATGTTACCAACATGTACATTCTTTTTAGCACATTCTCTAGTCTCTTTTACTGGTTGAAGTCTATTAAAGTTCACAAATTTTAGTGGGTCCAACTGTTAGGAACCAAGAATTTTAAAGAGAATGAAAAGAAAGGTTTTTTATTCAATAGAATGAAAAGAACAAAAAATAGGAGAGCACTCTCTCCTTCAAGGGCTTGCATCTACAAAAATTCACCTCCCTTCTCCTTTCATCTCCTTCTTTCGTCTCCTTTCCTGTTTATATCTAAGTAACACCTCATGTAAATAACTCACGGATATTCCAACTATCTTAACTGATTTCGTATCCTAATAATACACTCCTCAAAAGTCAACCTTGTCCTCAAGGTTGGAACAGTGGAAGCTTGATCCTGTGGCTCATCTCCATCACCATAATCATTATCTATCCTTCCTGAAATCATTGTGATGCTGTCCTATCATTGGGAGGGAACCCACTGGTTACTGCATGCAAATTCAGGTATGGAGGCTTGGGTGGTGGTGGGGATGAGAGTGGTTTTTGTATAAAAGTCTCTGTACCCAGTAAGTTGAAATTCCAAGATTCCAATGTCATTGATGTTCCAACCACCTTCATTATCAAATCTAAGTCCAACAAAATTTTCTTATTTATAGTATGTAAATCTGAGATTGGGAAAAAATGATGCTTGGCTGCATCTCCAACTTTCTTATTGGTTAACTTTGTAATTGGGTTATCAAGAAATTGACCTTCACAGTCCATAATTTTTTCACTCTTTATTGATGCATCCCCCTCTTCCTCCATAATTTTTGTTTCTCTTGCAAATCTCACTTCCTTTTTGGTTTTTTCTTCACTATAGAGGGTGTGATTCTTCATTGCTGAACATTCTCATACATCTTGAACCATTTCCATAGCTCTAATCAAGTCCTTTGGATCTTGTGGTGGAATCTGATTTTGAATGTTAGATTGCATCCCTGCAAAGAAATATCCCTACAATTGATCTTCTAGTGTTTGATTTGCTGTGACACCAACCTTGAGGAGTTATAGGGTTGAATTGGTGATAAAGAAGGGAGGGTGGAGGAGGTTTTGAGTTCAACTCCCCTCACTAACACAAAAACTAACGTAATACTAACAACTAACATTTGCCGATCATAACAAAAAAAAAAAAAGACCAACCTTGAGGAGTCATTCCCTTCAAACATGGGCAACTCCACTGTTTTAACACAAGGCCTCAACAATTCTTCTCCGTTCTCATCTGATCTAGTACTATGTAGATATCTTTCTTCCTTCTTCTCTTCATCATTAATCAAGTACTCTCCTCCTTCAGATAGTTTCTTGCTTTTCTTAAGTTCTTGTAACAGTTCTTTGATTTCTTTCATGTTTGACAAACTTTCTTTAATAACAGTCATATCAGCATTCAGCTTATCAACCACCTTCCCTTGTTTACTGGCCCATATTTCCAACGCACTCAAACACCTTTCCATATTGACCCTTCACAATAGATTCGAAAGGTTGGACCAATTTGTTAGTAACCAAGAATTGAGAAGAGAATGAAAATAAAGGTTTTTTTTTTATTGAATAGAATGAAAAGAACAAAAAGTAGGAGAGCACTCTCTTCTTCAAGGGCTTCCCCTCCACAGAGACCTAAAGCTCAATCTAAAAAAATCTCCTCCCTCCCCCTTTCCTTTCCTTCTTTCCTGTTTATATCTAACTACATCTCAAGTAACTAACTCACGGATATTCTAACTATTTTAACTAATTTCTCTTCTTTGTGTATCCTAACACGTACTTTCCATTTAATTGGTCTCTATCTCTCTATATAGGTATTTTTCAATAAATTTCGACTAAGAATGGCGTGTTTTAAAGTGTGTGTTGCTAGCACTCCCCTTTCTATTTTTATTTATTTTTCTTGGTCTTAAGTTAGCGTTGACAGTTGATGTTATTTATTTTCTACTTCTTTGTTGGAAGAGTCATTTTTAAACTGTGATTTGGGATGGTTGATTGTTTAACATGTTATTAATGCTTCTTTCGCTGAAGGTCCAAATGGCAGTGGTAAAAGCTCTCTTTTCCGGGTTCTAGGTGGCCTTTGGCCATTGATATCTGGACATATTGTGAAACCTGGAATTGGCTCTGATCTTAATAAGGAGATTTTCTATGTTCCCCAAAGGCCATACACTGCTGTAGGAACACTTCGAGATCAGTTGATTTATCCTATTACAGTAGATCAAGAGATTGAACCACTCACAGATCGCGGGATGGTGGAGCTGTTAAAAAATGTAAAGTTCACATTTAATCCCATGTTTTTCTTGATTTCACGCAAATATGATTGATAATTTTTTTGATGGAACTTATGTGGGTATGTACCCAAGGTGGACCTCGAATATCTGTTGGATCGTTACCCTCCTGAAAAGGAGGTAAACTGGGGTGAGGAACTTTCATTGGGCGAGCAACAGAGGTTGGGCATGGCAAGACTTTTCTACCATAAGCCTAAATTTGCTATTTTAGATGAGTGCACAAGTGCTGTGACTACTGATATGGAAGAACGGTTTTGTGCTAAAGTTAGGGCAATGGGAACATCATGCATTACCATATCACATCGTCCAGCATTGGTTGCATTTCATGATGTGGTTTTATCCTTAGATGGTGAAGGAGGATGGAGTGTACACTATAAAAGGTTGGAACTTTACCGTGCAGTTTTTATTGTTCTATTTGGAGTTATGTTATTGTCTGAGGTTAAGATTTAAACTCCAGGGAGGGCTCTCCTACTGAAATGGAGATTGATACAATGAAGACATCAGAAACAAAACGACAGAGTGATGCAAAGGCAGTTCAACGGGCATTTTCCACGAGCAAAAAGGTTTGGATATTTTCTGATTTGGTTCTTTTTGCCCATTGTTCTCGTTTTACTAGATTGTAAAGAGTTTGACACCTTTTTATCTAGGATTCTGCATTCTCAAATCCAAAGGAACAGTCATATTTTTCAGAGGTGATATCATCATCTCCTTCTATGAATCATACAATTTCACCTTCTGTTGTTCCCCAACTCCGTTGTAATACAAGGGTATTGCCATTGAGAGTAGCTGCCATGTGCAGAGTATTGGTGAGTACCTTCTGTAAATATGCTTTCGTAAGGCTTTTACTCATTTGCGTGTGGAACTGTATATTTCATAACTTCCATCACTTTGATTTATTCTGAATGCCTCTAGACTGTTTGAATGAAGAATTTTAAAATTTTAAAATTTAAAGGAATTTGAAACGCTAGAAATTTAAATTCTTTAATTTAAAACTCCTACACTTGAAAATGTTTTGTTTGGATGAATCAATTCAAACTTCTTAAATTTCAAATTCTTAGTTTGGACAGGGTAATTTAATTTCTACTATATCCAAAAGAATTAAATATATATTTAAAAATTGAAAGTTAAAATAAAACAGTAACTAATTTTTAATTTTTAATAAGAAAAGGACGATGTAAGAAATGAGAGTGTCAAGAATTTCAAATTCCTGTCTTTTTGTCAAAATTTGGAATCTTATAATTTTATGCAATTAAAATACTCATAAATATCCAGAATTTCGATATTCTTAAATTTGCTATTCAAACATGTTTTGCCATAAAACATTTTAAATTTATATAAAAATGAATTACTCTTTGAAAATTCTTGATCCAAACACAACATTAGAGTTTATTTATGGAACTGTTAGGTCTTGTTATTTGGCTGTGGAAATTATAACTCCTATCATTTGTATTTCCATTTCTTAAATCAATTTAATGTTCCTTTTATACTGGTCATGACAGTAAAGTAGGTGTTAAATTGGCTAACTAGTAGGCAATTTTGTTTTCATTCTTTTTCTGTTTGGGAAACTGATGGTTATGATTTTCTCTTCAAATTTTTTATACAGATTTTCTTTTTATTGTTTTTTAATCTGAAATGTAAACAAGCGTACAACTTTAAAATGCGGATGAAAAGTCCCTCTTCTTTTTTTTTTTATATTTTCCCATTCGTTACTGTTTTACTTCAAGGATCAATGACACTGCACACAGCATCCATACGAAATTTATAATCCTTTGTCAGAATATTAAGAAAAAAGAAAATTATACTTTGACTCCCATTTTTTGACTCCTATGATTTACTCCCTGACATGGTTTAGTGTGGATCATTGATTTGTTCAAAAGAAAAGATAGTGGTACATTAATCAATGATTCACATTAAGTCACCTAAGAGAATAAAGGATGAAAGTTAAAAAATGGAAGTCATAGTATCATTGTCCTAAGAATGGGCAAAACCGCTTTTAACTAGTTCTACTTCTCTTTCTTAATTACGAAACGTGTAAGACCTTAACATTGAAAGGCACAAGTTATAAATCACAAATTCAAACTAAATACGAACACGTAGACGGACTCAACCTAACTTTCTGAAAATAAATTATTTCCTCATAAATAACATAATGGAACCCAAAAATCTGACCGTGTTAAATAAATCAAGCGTGACATTAAGTGATGCATTTGAAATCACACGGCATTGATGGGATGAAGTGAATGCATATGCATGGCTGTCTGTGCATTATTTCCTTCATCACTTGCCAGGACCCAAGCACTTTGTATAGAATATACAATGTGCTTTTGATTGATCTATTACAGTACTTTTCAGGCACATTTTTTCTTATGTGGAATGTTCCATTTCAGGTACCCACTATACTGGATAAACAAGGTGCACAACTGCTAGCTGTCGCTTTTCTCGTTGTTTCAAGAACATGGGTCTCAGATCGAATTGCATCACTAAATGGTATTTTCTCCTATGACTATTTAATACTCTGAAGATTAATGTGTAAATTGTTAAAAAATGAAAAATTATGGTCTCAGGTACCACTGTGAAGTTTGTTTTGGAGCAGGATAAAGCTTCCTTTATTCGGTTAATTGGTTTAAGTGTTCTTCAAAGTGCTGCATCTTCTTTCATTGCTCCTTCTATAAGGTTGGTACCACAAGTCCATCTGGGACCTCAGTTTCTTGTATCTTGCACCAGGTTCACACGTGATTCCAGTTGAAATTTGATGATTTTGTTTATTATGTCTCAAAGATGATTATATCATTATTTAATGGAAAATTTTCATATATATATATGAGGGAGGGAGAGAGTGAGTTAAAAAGATTCTAAACCATTGAAGCACAGTGGAGGGGGCGGGGCTGCGGGTGGTGCTGGTTTAAACTTGCTGACCTTACACAAACCTTTCAAATATCCTGTTTTTCAGGCACTTGACAGCCAGACTAGCACTGGGGTGGCGAATTCGTTTGACACAACATCTGTTAGAAAACTACCTGAGAAACAATGCATTCTACAAGGTAATCGAATATGAATTGTTCACTAATTATTTTCCTTCACCAAATTCTTCAACACAAGCATGACTGATTAGTTATCTGATCTATCATGATTGAATACATTTGTACTATTTTACATGGATCTTTTTCTTGAAATAATATTGTCTGTTGGTTAATTATTTGTATTACACTTTTCTCTCTTCAAAATTAACTTAATTTTCAACTCGGTTCCTTGACTACTTTGGTATTTCATTTCTCTATGACCATTAAGTTTGTATCAATATATTTCCTTCTCCCATGGTAGATAGAAATGTGAAGGGAGCCATGGGGATGATAACCCTGGAAACTGGAAAGCAGGTCTTTATATGTTTTGGTGTTAGGAATAAAAGTAACTTGTGTTTTTATTTCTTGTATTTCTCAATTTTATTTATAACAAACAATGAAGCTTGGAATGCAAGATAGTCTAACTTGTCAGCTAATAGAAAACCATTTGTCTAGCAAACTGTGCTAACTGAGTGCTTAAGAGAATAGCTAACTAACTTGCTGATGTGGCAGAGACCACTAAGTTTAAAAATAGAAGAAGTTTGTGAAGAATTTGAAAGCATATTTGAGAAATTATAGAGTCCTCCAGATTGAGTTGACCATGTGACAAGATTTTGTGATCGGTCCCTGATTTAATAACAAGTAGGATGAAATTAAAAAAAAAAAAGTTCTTTTATCATGGATAAACATACTGACACCAGATTTTTTGTGATATTAGGAACAAACAACATATGATTAAGATGCAATAAATTACTGTAATTAAAAGAAGAGGGAAAAGAAACAAAACCAATAGATTTTATTGGCCAACCTTGACCATTACCCAGGAATACATGCTCTCGGTTTGTAAGAGGAACTTTTGTTGCAAGTTGCATCAATTGTCCAGGCCAAAGAGGTCAAGTCACAATTGATTGTAACGCTTGGGATGTTATACTTTTAAATAAAAAGAATTGTATCATAACTATTAACTATAACTTTTGATATAATGATAAAAGATGAATTCAACAATTAGTATTAGAACCAAGGTTACAATTTAATTCCTAGCACGACAATTGCCGAAAAGGAAAAGGAAATTGTTGCCGGTTGCATACTTGTCTAATGAAGGAGGTCAAATGGGTGAAGTTACAATCGAATTGTAGCATTTGAATTGTTATACTTTTAAGTAGAAAGAATTATGTCATGAATATTGATTATAATTTTTGGTTTCATAGTAAAAGCTGGATCCAACAACAACAGTAGCCATATTTTCAGCATGTGTGAAGTTCCAAAGTCTATAAACCAGTTTTGGAATTGATGTTATGTTATAATATTAGCCACTTAAGTTTGCGGTGATGGTTTTATGTTTTGAGAATTTTATTGTTGGTGTAAAGGAATAGTAGCAGTAGATGGAACCTATGGAGGGTGAAGAGACGGAGGTGTAATATATTGATAGGGGTCAGTGTTCTAACTAGGTAAATGTTGTTAAGCATAATATGCTGTTGGCTGATAAGATTGATATGATGCTGTAGGAGGAGGATATTGTTGGTGAGAAATAATTTGGCTAGGGAGTGTGGTTTGGATTGAATTGGTGATAACAATAAGAAGTGTCAGGTCGAGATTTATACGAGACTTGACATTGAATGTTGGAGTTACCTTGATTTCTGCCATAACCACCGTCAAATCACCGCAGCAACTGGAATCGAGATTTTGTAGTAAATAAATGGAAACTTTGTAAAATTCACCTAACGTGAAGAACTGAATCAATAGTTTTGACCTGGGTCAAATTCAACATAGGAATGCTAGTATTCCTTATGCTTGTTTATGGGACTTTCCTTTGCCAAAAGTAAAGACTCAACATCATCAAAGTCAAACCATTCTAATATCTTTGTGGCAAGAGTAACAAGAGATTTGCACTCAAGGGGCAGAGAATCAAGAAGAGCGTCTAATTTTTCTTGAACAGAAACAATTTCAGCAATTGAAATTAAAGAATTAGAAATTGATCTTGCAATTCTCTTGTAATAATGTTTGATTCTCTCTATCAGCTATACAATCTTCAGTAAAGAGTGACTTGGAGTATGAGGTGCAGCACAGAAATGATGGAGATTCGCACCCCAGGGGAAAAGAATCAAGAAGAGCGTCTAATTTTTTCTTGAACAGAAACAGTTTTAGCCATTGAAATCAAAGAATTAGAAATTTATCTTTCTCATTTAAGAAATGCTGGATTCTCTCGATCAGCTATGCAATCTTGTTGTAGAGAGTGACTTGGAGTATGAGGTGCAGCACAGAAATGATTGAGACGATAACCTTTAAGATTATGTTCAACTTTAAGAATGTGGGAGAAACACTGCTGAAAAAGAAGTTGTTGGATGGGAAGCCATAAACGAATTCATAAAGCTGTGGATACCATAAAAAAATCTATATCTAAAGCATGCAATGCAAGTTAGCCTAACTAATCAGCTAACAGAAAACCAATGGTCTAACAAACTGTGCTAACTACTTAACAGAATAGCTAACTAACTTGCTAATGTGTCAAAGACCACTCAGCTTACAAACGAGATTTCACTCTTTTTCTTTGTTTAACTCTATTAAAAACCTAGGAAGTGTATTTTATGGGAACTAAAAGGTTGTCTAATCCTAAATTTATTAAAGCACAGGTATCTGAACCTTCCTAAGGCCCGTTTAGAATCTTAAAAGACGCCACATATAAAATAGTTCCTAAGTTATTGCTTGGGATTAAGATTGAATCCTAGCTTTAAGTATTGGGGATGGAAAGTATGACTTTCTATTTGTTATATTATAAATATTATAAATAATCAGAATCTTTGCATTTGGCTCGTAAACTCTTCAGGCACATCCCTCTGATTTGGTTTCAAAATTTTACATGCATATTTTTTGTAGGTCTTTCACATGGCAAGCAAAAATATTGACGCGGAACAGAGGATAACTCAAGACTTGGAGAAGTTGACATCAGACTTGTCTGGATTGGTCACTGGATTGGTAAAGCCATCTGTGGATATTTTGTGGTAAGAACCTCATTAATAAAATTGAGTTGGTTTTTTTTACTACTAGAACTTGAACACGTTTGATGCATGTTTCCTTTTTCTGTTGATTTTCATAACTACTACTTTTCTAAAGGTTCACGTGGAGAATGAAGTTGTTAACAGGTCAGAGGGGGGTTGCCATACTCTACGCCTACATGCTACTTGGTCTTGGATTTCTAAGAACTGTTACTCCTGATTTTGGTGATTTGATAAGCCAAGAGCAACAACTTGAAGGAATGTTTAGGTGAATCTATAAGAGCTTCTGCTGCCTCTATCATGGCACTAGACAAATAGTGAGAGCTGTTGAAATGATTCTTACCTTTTCACTTTGTGCTTCTGCTAGGTTCATGCATGAAAGGCTCTGTACTCATGCTGAGTCAGTTGCTTTCTTTGGAGGTGGAGCTCGAGAAAAAGCTGTGAGCGTCTCATCTAAACAATGTTTAATATCTTTACTTTAAGGCAGTGTTTATTTTAGATTGTGCAAACTTTAGAATGAAAATTACTTCTCACTTCCTCAGCACATTCAAAATGTGAAATTCTTCAGAGTGCATACAACTTATTTGTACTTCATCCTTCAAATTTTGGATACACCATAGTATGGCTTTAACAGGCAACAATGAGTGAAAATAAAAACCATTCCATTCCACTGTCTTTTCACTCTACTATTAACTTTTCATGATCTCATTTTCTGCTTCCCTGAACAAGCTAACCCTCATTGCACAACTTTTGCATGAGTTGGTGTTTTGAAATTTAGTTGATGATGTAAGGCTCAAAGTATGGGGCATGTGATTATATTATATTCTGGGTTTAAAAGGAAAATATACCCCATTTATTTTTATTTACCTTACTCTTTTGCATTGAATATTACAGGTGTAAATTTTTCTATCTTCACTTTGTGCAGATGGTTGAATCAAGATTTAGGGAGCTTCTCTCCCACTCCAAATACCTTCTAAAAAAGAAGTGGCTATTTGGTATACTGGATGATTTTATCACAAAGCAACTCCCTCATAATGTGACTTGGTTGCTGAGCTTATTATATGCTATGGAACATAAGGGAGACCGAGCTTCAATAAATACTCAGGGTAGGTTTGTTGGACTGATCCCAGTTACTCTGTTTATCACCCACTTTACCCCCACTGACATACGCTGTAATATCTTAAAGGTGAGCTGGCACATGCATTGAGGTTCTTAGCATCTGTTGTTTCTCAAAGCTTTTTAGCTTTTGGCGACATTCTTGAATTGAACAGAAAGTTTGTAGAGCTTTCTGGTGGTATTAATAGGATTTTTGAGCTTGAAGAACTTCTGGATGCAGCACAGTCTGGTACTTCATTATTTGAAGAACATCAAATAATATCTTACTATTTTTACAGCAATAAATCTAAATAATAATCCGTCAGTCCCCATGTGTTAACCATTGCTTCGATGACACAGGCGACTCTATCAATGGAAGTGTTACATTTCCAATGAGGGATTATCATGCCAAAGATGCTATTTCCTTTTCTAAGGTTGATATTGTAACCCCTTCCCAGAAGATGTTGGCCAGAGAGTTGACATGGGACATTGAGCTTGATAGAAGCCTACTTGTTACTGGTTCGTATAGTTGTTATTTTACTGTACCTTTCTTTTTAGAAGGGTGAAATTGCTTGTGGTTCGAATTTAAATAATGTTTTTCACATTTCCAAAGGTCCAAATGGAAGTGGGAAAAGTTCCATCTTCAGAGTTCTTAGAGGACTTTGGCCAATTGCGTGTGGAAGACTCTCTAGACCATCTGATGATGCGGATCTGGAGGCTGGATCAGGTTCTGGCATCTTTTATGTTCCTCAGCGGCCTTACACTTGCTTGGGAACATTGCGGGATCAAATCATATACCCACTGTCTCATGAGGAAGCAGAGTTGAGAGCATTGAAGATGTACGGAAAAGGTATCTTGGATGCATAAAATAACACAGGATCCAGAATACCCTTGTGAATAAAAAATT
The DNA here is from genome assembly GCF_037176805.1 of Vigna unguiculata. Taxonomy (NCBI): domain Eukaryota; kingdom Viridiplantae; phylum Streptophyta; class Magnoliopsida; order Fabales; family Fabaceae; genus Vigna; species Vigna unguiculata. The sequence goes on from NC_140792.1 coordinate 48,013,893, forward strand.
ATGCTACATGACTATGCATTAGCCACAGCTATTCATTTGACTAAACTATTGTTTAAAATGATGCTTCGTGCTTTGTTTTTTATTGGTCTCTACTAGCTGACATTCCAAGGTGTGATATAGTTGCAATAGTTCGTGAAATAATTTAGATGTTAGTCATGTTGACAGCACTAAAGATTTCTCCTTTCTTTAATTTAATTTGGAATTCATCTTCTCTGGTGAAACAATAACATTTTCTTTTTTAATCATTTTAAGGGATTCCTCCTCCACCCCAATTTTAGTGCTGATCATTGTAATCTTGTTCAGGTGAGAACCATGACCCTAGAAAATTGTTGGACAAACACCTGCAAGTTATCCTAGACAATGTTCGGTTGAATTATCTTCTAGAAAGAGACAATAGAGGCTGGGATGCAAATCTAAACTGGGAAGACATTCTCTCTCTTGGAGAACAGCAGAGATTAGGCATGGTATGTAAATCCAACCTATATTTATTTTACCAGAGTTTATTAAATTTCTGAAAAAGAATTAATATAATATAGCGTAGACCTCCGTTGAGTAAGACATTATAATTTGTTCATGATTTTTTTTCTATTTGGATTTTAACTTTTATCTTGTGTTCTTAAGGCACGGTTGTTCTTCCATAAGCCTAAATTTGGTATCCTGGACGAGTGTACCAAGTATGTATGATTACTTATGCCATTCTCTATCTCTTGTGGAATGGTTTACTTGTTCTTTTGTTGTTAGCCTTGTTTTACTAACTTAAAAAAATATTGATGGCAGTGCAACTAGCGTTGATGTCGAAGAACACTTGTATGGGTTAGCCAAAAAAATGGGAATCACAGTTGTTACTTCCTCACAAGTAAGAATCTATAATTACCGACAAAAATTAAAATTTTATCATAGTAAATGTAGATAAACAAGAGCAGATCACTAGTTTGTTGTTCTTTTTTTTATCTACAATGGGGATTTTGGCAGCCATAAATCTATTTGATTTATATTTAGTTTTAACTTAGCTGGTTAACATCTAATTGAGAATGCATAATGACCATTCACGTCACCATCAAAATAATTGGTTTCGCTCCTGTCCTCTCAGCGTCCCGCGTTAATACCATATCATTCCATGGAATTGCGTCTGATTGATGGCGAGGGTAATTGGGAACTTCGCTCGATCAAGCAATGATTTTCGCAAGGTACTGTTGCTGCTGACTTCCATCGTTACTACTTTAGATGTTGCCGATTCTTAAACATATACAGACTGATTGTACGCGGATATTAGGCTTGCCGATGATGTATTTTTTTCTTTTCATTTTCGGCTTATCATATTATTGTCCAAGCTTCATTTTTTTGCGCCGTACATTGTGGGGTAAACGAACAAAAACAGCAACGATAGCCAAAATGGTTTTAGTGTGCACGATCCTTTCTTCATCCCTGCAGTATATAATCAATCATCATGTACAGGGTTTCCCCCATCTTATTATTAGGTAGTTGATATTTTTTCATATTTTGTAATCATTGGATGTGTAATTATTAATATTCTTTTATCTATAAACCCGCCAGTAGTTTTGTTAGACATATTTTAAAGATTTAATTACTCAAATTGTTCTCATTTTGGTGGAAGTGTATTATATTTTTTAGAAAAAATTCAATTCTATCCTAATTTTTGAAAAAATTGATTTAATTATGTTTTTTGTTAGAAAAAAATTACTAACGACCTTAATGAAATGTCTGTCAATTTTTGGATTTTTAAAATTTAAAATTTTTATTTTTTAATTTAATTTAATTTTTTTTAGAAAAATATTATTAACGAATACCGGATTATTTATGATCTTATTATCCGTAAGGAACAGAAGCGTCACTTTCTTGCAACGTGGGGATCATATTCTCTGTCTCTATCTCTTCATGTATCTATCATTGTTTTCCTACTACAGCGTTCTTCACCGGTTTGAGGTCATCCAATTTCATTAAAATACAAGTTTATTGTTAAAGATATATATTTTTTCATCCAAATTCACTTAAATGAGCCCTTTTGCAAGGTCAATTACTATGTGATTGAAATTAACAGTGGCGCACTTAGAATATTTAACTGATTTTTGGCAACTATTCATGTTTTCCAACTATACATTCTATTTAACATACACCGACAAGTACACCAATCGCGATGCGAAGATAGTGCTTGCATACTCATTCTCTGTAATGGAGATACTACTTCATAGCTACAAGTTTATAACCCAACCCCAATGCAATCGTACCCATTCTTTTGTCATTTACATATAAACTCTTAAATTCAATAGCCAAGTTGTTCTATAAAAGTAAAAAAGAATGTCTTTCCAAGTTGTTACTTGTCTGGACATAGTAAAGGGGCATAAGTATCATATTAAATATATAATTTCACATTAGGGATTAGTTTTCAATTAATATTGATTTTGATTTAAACTATATGACCCTACATATAAAAGTTGAGTATTGTGTAACAACTTTAAAGAATTAAGGTTTAAATCTTTACTAGAAGAGATATATACATTTGACCGTATTTTAAGCATTGTAAGAAAGGATAAGTTATTCGTAAAAATAATTATAGTAGATTTTACTATTAGAAAGAATAAAACTATTGTAAAAATAATTATACGTTATTCTCCGTACTTATTTTTATTTTCTTTTAATTAACATTTAAATGTGAGCTGTTTATTAAAATAACTGGATTAAAAGAAAAGTGAGGAAGAAAGGTAATTTGATTTCCTCTATTACTATTAACTTACTTTTCAATATAAACATCTTAATGTAGAACACTTAATGTTAGAATTAGCTTTAACAAAATAATTTTTATATCATTGATTTCATTTCAAATAATGCACTCCAAAATCATTTTTAATGATTTGATGTACTGCCAATAGTATATGGTATGTATAAAAAATTTCATTATTTTTTTGTCACTCTTAAATTGAAATATACAAAATTTATCCCTATGGTATATGGTACTGATTAACTATTTATATACTAAATAAAAAGGTTAAATATTCATTTTAAATTACATACTAGTCTTGGAATATAATATTCACACATATTAACAAAAAAAACTCTGAAAATTCGTAAAATATATATTATTTATTATCTTAAAATTAATATTTTAAATTAAGAATAACGATTGAAATTTTTAAAGAAATTAAAATAAACAAAAAATGTACATTTCAGTAAGATTAAAACAAAAATTCAAATATTTTATGAGAAAAATGATTTCAAATTTAATAAAAAATAAAATATATAAAAAACAGCTATTAAAATGAAAACTTATTATTTTTATTTAGATCAAAATCGTATTTAAGCTCTTATCATAAATCGGCACTGAACCAGGTGGCGCACATAGCAGTAGTAAACAATTAACAATGTAAGAAAATCAAATCAGATAACATTATAATGAAACTATAAGAAACAAAGTATATCTCCGTACAATTTTCAACAAGTGGTGGAAAATTTTATTGTTTCACAGTTTCAGCTTGTTACATAGTTGGATAAAGATCATGTTTATTGCTAGTTGAAGGCACTTTAGAACACTAACAGAAAAAATTATTATAATTTTCCACTTTTGGGGTCTCTGTGGAAGCCCTGCAATGCCATGGCAACTGCATGGAAAGAGCCACACGCATGGAAAATCTAGCCTTTCGAGATTCTGAAGGGTCTTTGTTTAATAAAACAAAATCTTCCCCACAATCTTGAATGCATGGTCTAAGATCTTAGTCGGCATTATAATACTCATAAATCATAACTGAGATACATATTGGCCAGTTATAAATCATTTAATATCATATCTAAAAGTGTTTAAGGATAAGAGAAGGATCCTGGAAAGCACTTCTACCATTATTTTCCAGAATATAAAATGCAGACACAAATTCCACTATATATATATATATATATATATATATATATATATATATATATATGTGTGTGTGTGTATGTGTTCTTCATATAACCATATACATTGAAAAACAACTCAAACACAAACAAACCTCTCTCATACCCTTAGCTTTTATTCCCTCTTTTGATCTTCATGGATCAGTCCCACAAAGTTTCTTCCTTCAGCTGTGAACTGAGAATAATACAAGCCAAAAACGTAGAGACCTTAAAGTCCACAAAGAACTTGTTTGTGAGGGTATATCTTCCTTCAGGGACCGACAAAAGAGTTCAACTCTGCACCAAAAGAGTTTCCTCAAACATGAAACATCATGTTCCCTTTTGGAACGAGTCGTTCAGCTTAGATTGTTCGTGTCCGCAAGAATTGTTGGAAAGGCTTAGGAAGGAAAGGGTTGTGTTGGAGCTGAGACAAAGCAAGGTGTGGGGGTCGCATGTGGTTGGAAAGGGTGAGATTCCGTGGAAGGAAATTGTTGAATCACCGAAGATGGAGTTGAAGGAATGGGTGAAAATGAGTGGAAGTGATGAAGATGATGCAGCAGAAGTGGAAGTGGAGATTAAAGTGGTTGTGGAGAAGAAGAAGAGTGTTGGGAGAAAGCGGTTGAACAAGAAATGGAATGAGTGTGGATGCAGACATGGCCATGATGTGTATGCATGCTGCAGTGCTGAAGATTATGATATGTTTGCTTTAGGTGCAGTTTTGGAGGCTTTCTGAACATGAATTTTCTCCTTTTCATTTTCCACTGTTGAGAATTCATTTTCTTAATTAATGTTGTAATTGTACATATGTGGTCCCAGTGATTTGTTTTGATACTTGAAGAACTGTGTAATATTTAATTAATTAATTAATTGATGTCTGGGCATGCTGTAGATTTTTTTTCCTATATAATATGTTGCCAACGTACGATAGATATAAGATAAATAAAGGAAACTATTGCTAAATAAATTAAAAATATAAACCAATTATTTGAGTAAGTGATTTTTTTTCGAATAAAGTGATTGATGTAATATACTACATATTATAAAAAAATTTAAATATTTATTGTTATAATATTTACATCAATGTCCGTACGAAATTATATTGTATTTATATGATTTTAAATATATATTATTTTTTTTAATCTAATTTTGTAAGATTTCGTTCTAACAACACCATATATTTTCATGTAACGTCCATAAACAATATATACATATGCATAAAACAGAAAAATATGGATTTAAAAAGCTGTAATAAATTCTGATAATTCTTTAAAAAAAATAATACAAATTTTATTCTCAAATTCATTGGTACAAATTCATTCCTGTTCGTTGTTTAAAATTTCTAATAAAAGAACACCCTAAATTATCACCCGATTGTACAATCTCTCAAAAATAACTCAAAAAAAAAAATGGACAAAGAAAGAAATTATCTCCAAAAGAAATTTTGATCGAGTATACTTTATTCATTCTCTGAATCTCTATAATAGACTCTGATATAAGATAAGAAATGATTAATAAATATTTTAAAAAAAATCTGTAAAATAAATCTAAAAAGAAAATCTTAAAAAATAGTGACTTTTGTAAATAAAATTTTGAACAGTTAATTTTTTTATTTATAAAATTTTTACTTAAATAATAATATATCCATTATTTATTTAAATTATATTATTTCTACTTTTAAACAATTAATTGCTTCTTACAATCAAACAGGGAAAATATTGTTACTCTTCTTTTACTTATTTAACCTTATTTGTTGAAGGTGATTAACTAAAATATGAAAAAGAATGAGTTTGTGTCTAAATTCATATTTTTCAAAAAAACAAAAGAAAACATGTCATAGTAAAATATGTGAGAAACTTAGAGATAATATAAGAGAATATAAAAAATATCTCAATAATTTATTTATTATTTATTATATTTAATTTTATATTTTATTATTTATTAACATTAAATGTTATCTGTAATTATGTATAAAGATGATTATCTCTTATGTCCATCTTACTTTTTCCTGATCTACCATTTACAATATAATTATTTATTTATTTTTAAACACTAAAAGTTTTTTCTAGATGTTTTCTATAAAACTATTCTAACAACTATTTTATTCTTTTTTATTCATTAAGAGTTGTTTTCTTTTCTTTTTTTCATTTTTTTCATGTTTTTAATAAATATGATTTTACTTTGTATATCAATATTACAATATTATTATTTACTAAAATAATATCATATATATTTAAAATATATATATATATATATATATATATATATATATATATTTTGTTTAAAGTAAAGTATAAATGGAAGTGAAAAAATTGGTGTTAGGTACATTTGTAGGTCAAGTGTCTCTGTATGAAAAGATAAAATGACTATACTGTTTTATTTATTTAAACTTTGTGGTTAAAATATAAAATGACAAGTATGAAGCTCTATCATGATAAGAAAGAAAGAGCTAAGCTATCTTATTGATTTATACAGTACACTTATGATTGATGCTGAGCTCCAATATTACAGTTAACACACTTTAGCAGCTTCCTACCATATCATATATTTTAGATGGACTAACACATTCAAATGTTAAACAATCATATATCAATTTATTAAAAATAAGAATAAAAAAATATGGAGATTAAATCAGAATCATATTAAAAAACTTACAGAGTAAATACTCTTTATTTTCTTATTTTTATCTCACTTTAAAATATTATTTTAACAATCTAAATTATTTATATAACTTTCATGTGAGATGAAAGAAAAAATGTTAAAAAATGAAAGAAAGAAAAGGTTTATTTTATTTTAGAAAGAGAAAATTAAAGAAAATGATTGTTACATGGACAGTTAAAGTGAGATGCATTAGTATACATCTTAATATCATCATAACTTAGCTACCACTAATTTCTTATATAATTAATTATCAATATTGACAATTGATGACATCTACCTTCTCCACATTATGTTTTGTACATCCATTTTTATTTATTTATATTTTCATGTTAATGCCCAGTTGATTTTTTATGAATGATAAGAACAAAAGGAGAATAAACATAAAAAGTAGAAGAAAAGAAAAGAATAAATGACATGGACAAATATAAACAAATATTTTATTTTTGTTGTCACATTCGAAACCATGTTTGTGTGGCAATGTATCTTGGAACGAATATACATAATTTTCACTTTTTTCTCTTTGTTTTGGGATTTTAGTTTTTTTCTCTCTCATTACTATCAAATTAATATGTGTTTAATAAAACATTTCATTTAGATTCGAGATGAGATTGATAAATGATATTTTTATACATATATTTAAGGTTGATAAGATAACTTTTTTTTGAATAGATTTTAACTTTTTCCAATAAATTAATAAATTACTCATATGAGTATTACAAAATAATTCACCACGTAACATTTTATTTTTACCACCTTACTTTCTACAACAACAATAAAAATTTAGTGTTTAAAATTATGACCTTTTTTATTCACTTGTGAAGTTATTTATTTAATAATACATTTATTTATTATTATTATAATTATTCATTTTTAACATAATGTTTATTTATTCTATTGATAAATAATAACTATTTTAAATTATACTCAATAATAAGTTTTTACACAAATATTAATTGAAATTTAATTTTATATAAAATTTTGTAGATTATAAAAAATTAAAATAAATAAAAAGTATAACTATAATTATTAAAACTATGTAATTACTTAACAAATAATTTTCATTTCATAACTAATTATATATTTATTTATCAACGTACAATTGTCAAGTAGTTGATAAACTAGTTTTTTACTAAACGTTTAACTTTTCATTAAATTAGTTTTTCATCTATGAATTGCTTTTTCAACTAACTTTACAAAATAGAACTTGTGTATCTTTCTTTTCTCTCGCTTTATTTTTTTCTTTCTTTTTTTCTACATAAAAACAAAAAATTATGACCATGCTATTTATGTACAAGAATATTGTACCATAAAAAACATATCTTTAGGAGTAGGACAAATTTCTACCACTAATTCATGTTTAAATGATATCATGATCACATTAAAGTGCTACCTAAAATGTAAATAGCACTTGTATATATGATAGCACATTAAACATTAGGTTTTGTATTCTAAATTGAAATATCTATAAGTAGCTTTTGTTTTAAATCCAAATTTTATAATAAATTTTACAATTAAATTATATAAAAAGGTAATATTAATATAACTTTTTTCTAACAATTTGATCTTTGAGAATAGGATGCTGACTATCTTCATTGCCAACTACTTTAACCGATCAATTTAACTGATATTATAAATTCCACTGTTTATTTTTATTATAAATCTTTAATAATATGGTTTGAGTTCCTTTCCTTTGATTAACAGGAGAAGAGAGTGAGAAAGCACATTCGAATGTGCATCAAAGGACACGTGTCAAGCTGAGACATACGAAGAAGGAGCGAGTTTCACGGTAGTGTTCTCAAATCTTAAGATTGGTCCCATTTTTTTTGTATTTAAATTTGAACACATTTTCTATTCATTTCATTTCAATTTCAATTCAAATATCGGGGTAACGCGTAGTGTATGCATCTCTCTCTCACTCCCTGACTCACTTTGACACTCGGATTCAGAACTAACGGAAGAATGCAGAGAGGCACACCGGTGAGAAACCCACACACCTCCACCTCCGATCTCCTCACTTGGTCCGAAACTCCTCCGCCGGAATCTCCGGCCACCGCCTCCTCTGCTGCTCGCTCAGGCCAGGTCACTGTTTGTCCACTCTCTCATCTCTCTTCCTCTCTCTCTTTCTCGCACTCACATTCTCTCTCACTGCATTCACATCGCAGCCTTCCGATAGAATCAGCAAGGTTCTCCATGGCGGCCAGCTCACCGAAGAAGAAGCTCAGACCTTAACCAAGAGGTACAACACGACAACGTTCATCTCTCATTCTCTGTTATGTTCACAACTCATATCAGATCTGCTAGTGCTTTTCTCGTTTTCTCCATTTCTTCGATCTGCTTTGAAACTTGTTTGCGTCGATCTGTTTGTTAGTTTGTTAGTTCGTAAATATGGTAAACTCGTTAGTTTCTTCTGCGTCATCTGATAGGTAATATCATTGCTTGAGAACAATATGATGATCAGCATCTTGCACGTTTTAATACACTTATTTAGTTTTGGCTTTTAACCCCTGCTTTGAAATGGAATGCTTCTTTTGTGTCGTAAGCCTGATTAGTTAACTGCGTAAATCCTATTAGTGGTTCCGCCTTTTTGTTGCTAGCCTATGTTTATTTGTGATTTGGTGCTTTGATTAGCAATTAATCAGGCTTTGTTTGGATAAATTTATTTATAGGAACAATGGTAAAATGTAATATAATTATTTTCGTAAACTAAAATCAACGCATGTTAGCTTTCTGGTGAATTTAGTTGATAAAGCTTTTATAAAAGTTAAGTTTATAAGTTGATTTAAAGCTCAACAACCTTTTTTTTTATTTTCTTGTCCTCTTAAGTGTTTATGCAAAAAAATTCAAGTAGAATCTTAGTAGAAAGTGGTTTTCATATACATGTGTGCTGCAGTATCTATTTCTTCAGGATCTACTGTTTATTTTATGTGTAATACATTCAAGGCTTTTGTGCTAATTAACTTTTTAAAATGAATGTTTTGTTGAACATATGCTTCCATTTGCCACTCTCAGCAAACCATGCTCAGGGTATAAAATGAAAGAAATGACTGGAAGTGGTATATTTGGTGCCAATGGAAAAGATTCTGCATCAGAAGGCAATTCTGCAGATTCCAATAACAGAACAAGCATACGCATATGTCAGGTATACTTACAGATGATTTACTTCTCTGGGGTTCAATGTGGCTGTATCAGTATTCTAAAACATGAAATCAAACTCAATTCTGACCACAATGTTCTTGTTTTGATTTGTTTTCTCTGTGACTGCATTGCATCTCAGCAAGCGATGAATGGGATTAGTCAGATATCATTCAGCACTGAAGAAAGCATTTCTCCTAAGAAGCCTACCTCAATCCCAGAGGTAGCGAAACAGCGTGAACTGAGTGGGACAATGCAAAGTGATTCCGACTCGAAGAGTAAGAAGCAAATATCAAATGCCAAGACCAAGGAGCTCACCGGAAATGACATATTCGGCCCCCCTCCTGAAATTGTGCCGCGATCAGTGGCGGCTGCACGCACTATGGAATCCAAGGAAAGTAAAGACATGGGAGAACCTCTTCCCAGAAATGTGCGAACATCAGTGAAAGTTTCCAATGTAAGTATCTTCTAGGCGAGAAAGAATCACTATCTATCATTGTATACTAGATGATTGCCTAATGAACTGTGTTACTGCATAATTCCCTCTTTTAAGCTGGTTATCAACCTGGATTGATCTAAAGCTTCTGTGCTATTTGTAGGCCTGTGCCCTTCTTGGCGATGAATTTTGACCTTTGACAGTTCTCCAACATATAACTTACACTCTCCTAAAATGCAAAATTCAAATGTAGATCAAATCTGGCCTTTTAGTTTGGCAAGAAATTTATTTAAGATATTAGTCAAGCAATGTACCCGAGTTAATCATAATACAATCGCAGGTCTTGAGCAACGCAAATTATTTAGATGGATTTATTAAAAAAATTCTATATAGTTTATTTCTTTTCCAAAATATGAGCCTGTAAAATTGATTTGAAGTTAAACAGTACATGCATCATTGAAAAAGGTTGACAGTTTGTCTAATTGTCTTCAAAGTTTCCTGTATTATTCACTCTAGAATTCAATAATGGCATTTTTTTTATCTGAAATAAGATCTAATATCATAGTGCATGTGTTTAGTGAGATCAACTTTTCATTTTAACTTTGGCTTTTTTAAATTGTAGCCTGCAGGTGGCCAAAGCAATATCTTGTTTGGTGAGGCACCTGTTGAGAAGACATCAAAGAAGATACATAACCAGAAGTTTGCGGAGCTGACAGGCAATAATATTTTCCAAGGAGATGTTCCTCCAGGTTCAGCAGAAAAGCCTCTAAGCAGAGCTAAGCTCAGAGAAATAACTGGCAGTGACATATTTGCTGATGGAAAGGCAGAAATCAAAGATACTGTGCGAGGTGCTCGGAAACCCCCTGGTGGAGAGAGCAGCATAAGCTTGGTTTAAGTTATTTTAACCTTCAAAATTACTAGCGATATAGTCTCTTAATACTTTTTTTTCTGACACTTTCTATTGGTTGATATTTACGTGAGTCTTACTAAATAACGGATCTCTTCCACAAACTAAGACTCGCATGAATTTTTGCCAATAAAAGAAAGCAGATAAAAAGTATTAAATGTGTGTTGTTAGCATTTTACTTTAATTTATCCCTTTTGACGTAGGCGTTATGTCTGAACTCGCATGTTTTTCAGTAGAAGCGTCAGTGTGGTCGATTATCAGTGTTGTAGGTTCAACTGTCCATGAACATCGCAAAAACCTTACTTTACATTTGAACGATGAAAGAGATCGGCCACACTTGAACGAGCTTTTAGTGTTCATTTGTCTTAAACTTGTTAGGAAAACATCACTTATGTCATGTTTTGTTGAGTAGTTAGAAAAATATTTCATGCTGTTGTCCAACGTAGACTTGTGAGTCGTAGACTTGTGAGTGGAACAATCTTCCGAGCTGTATTTTTAAAATTAAATAATGGAAATGGATGGTTTGCATAATCTGATTAGGGATACGGGTGATTTAAAGAGTATGGTAGAAATGAAAGAGAAAATTTTCGAGAAAATTAGAGACAATAGATACAAATACTGTGTATCAAAGCTTTATGCGCATATAGTTGTAGATGGTAGTAGGATAAATACCCATCTGATGCACTGCTAAGTTTTCGAATATATTTATGTATAAATGAATCTTAAGTAATGTATGGTTTCATACAAGGAAATTTTTATCAGGAAGTTACATCAACATTTAAATGCTATGGGTTACTTAAGATGTAATATCCAGTGACTGAAAACTATAGAGGTTGTTTGACCTAGTTCTTTCTTTTTCAAAATCTTCTAAAGAAATTAATTTTTTTCTTAAAAATACACGACTCCACTGGGGATCGAACCCAGAATCTCTGGTTCCGTAGACCAGCGCCTTATACATTGGGCCATGGAGTCTCATACAGCCCAAAAAATTATAAAAAAGCAAAAGGTTTTTTGGATAAAAACAAGTGAAAATACAAAAGGGTAAAACCAAACAATTACAAACATGAAAAAATATTATTTTTATTCTTTTGAAAAAAGTCGACTTCACTGGGGATCGAACCCAGAATCTCTGGTTCCGTAGACCAGCGCCTTATCCATTGGGCCATGAAGTCCTTATATTTTCGATTTCCCAAAATATATATAAAACTACAAAGGTAATTTATTTTTTCTTTTGAAAAATACGACTCCACTGGGGATCGAACCCAGAATCTCTGGTTCCGTAGACCAGCGCCTTATCCATTGGGCCATAGAGTCCTGATGTTTTGACTTTTCAAAATAAACTGATTGCATGAAAAGGTACCAATTTAGATTGGTCATGGCGGCGTGATGACCAAGTTAAGCTGTATGGCTTTTGGGGTCAGCATCTGCATAGTTCATTCGGTGACACGAGAAGATGAAAGCTGTGGCGCACCAACAAATTCACCACCTAGTTATCTTGTTCTCAAATGTGCCGTAGAAACAAGGACAAAATCCCATGTTTCTGAAAATACCAGGATTCGAGTTCCGTAAGTAGAAATGGGAAAAAGGCAATCTTTACGCAACAAAGCAACCCAATTTGTTTCTGTCCTTCTCAACCCCATCTCGGACTCCGACGCTCCCAAACCCTCCAAGATACCTCCACTCACTCCAACACCAACACCTCCTTCCGTAAGTTTTCTCTCTCAGCAATATTTCCTATGTCCACTTATTTTTTATTTCTTTTTTTCTCATTCCTTAAGCTTCTTCGTGTTTACTTCAAAGTAAAGTTTGGGTGTGCATTTTGTTTGGTCTCAGGGAGAAGTAGGTGGATCAGAGAATGATGAAGAGATTATCCGTGGTTTAGCTGATGGACCTGATACTTCATCCTTCACTGCGTTTCTCTATTCCTTGTTGTCTTCATCTGATCCTGGAGATAATGCAAGCTCGCATGCGCAAAGTGATGATAGCAAAGGTGCTGCACCTGATCACAACCCTTTACCAGACTCGTTGCTGAAAGAAAATGGTGGGAGGAAAAGTTTGTTTTCCAAAAGCAAACAATCACTTGGCAGAGCCATTCGCAAAATTGGTGGATTTCGCTATCATGATCGCAGAGATAACCTTGAAATGAAATCGGAAGATGGGAGTGGCTCTAAGATTTCTGGTGTTGTTGAGATGAGGCGTTTTGAACCTGTGAAAGAGTCTGTGACTGCGCCTTTGGATGATCTTCCTGAAATTTCTGAACCTTCGGTTCTCCTTTCAGATAGTATGAAGAATGTTCTATATGTTTCTCTTCCACCGCTTATTCACGGAAGGAAATGGTTGTTGTTATACAGGTATGTAATACCAGTGCATCAAGGTTCATTGGCAGACACAAGATTTCGTGTATTCTGTTCTGAAGTTCTTAATCTTGCTATAGATAAATTTATTACTGTTATTATTGTTATTATTAGGAGTACTGTCATTGTTGTAACTTCTATACATTGTTTGCAGCACTTGGAGGCATGGTATATCACTTTCCACTCTTTACCGGAGAAGCATGATTTGGCCTGGATTGAGTTTGCTGGTACAGCTTAGTTATTTGTCAGCTGTGTTACTTTTAAGTTTGTATCTATCTGTCTCTAATCTACTTTAGAAAATTAGTAAAGGTCAAATGCTAAATGGTGCTTGAATGTTATGTAAATAGTTCATATGCTGTAGTTAACAATAGCATGCAGTAGCTTAAGGTGTCCAAATGTTGTCCCAGATTTACAAGATTAATGGTTAAACAAGTTTATGCTGGCAAATTGTACAGCCACATCCTGGTAATTCTCTTGCTATAAGGTGGTTTGTGGCGTTCTTATAGTCTGTACCGAGTTGAAATTGTTATATGCATTATTCTGTTCTTTAGTATTTTAGGAGAACTACTTTTTTCCAATCAAGGATTAGTTCTTATCGTCATAAATTCCATTCTAGATTGTTGGAGATAAAAAAGGAGCAGTATTTGGCAGCATTGTTGAAGCACCTCTCAGATCATCTAGCAAGAAAAAATACCAGGTCATGCCAAAAGTCATTTTATTCTATTGGTTATTTGATAGATTGACGGCAATTGTGCTACTTGTTTTATTGATTTGACAAAAATATTTTGTACAGGGAACAAACAATACATTTGTTTTCACAAATATATCTGGTCATCCTGTAATATATCGCCCAACAGGTATCTACATTATCCATTATTACCAGAGTCAATTCCCTTTGAGGGATGCTTGGTTTTCTTTTCTTTTATGCCATAATTTTGTCTGCTACATGAACTGATTAACTTGGTAATGAGATTTTATTTTACTTAAATGATACTTTCCTATTCTTCTGATATCTATGAATCATTAGAAATGATGAATTTTCTGGTATTAATAGTTGGCCTAGTAGAATATTGGAAAATTGAATGAAGAAAATGTTACAACGGTGTAATTTTGTTTGTAAGTTTTAGCTGCAGCTAGAGGCTTTATTTGAGTTTTGAAATGCAAAAGAAAAGTGAGGCTATACTGCTAAAGTTGCTCAGCATATGACATGCTTTACTGAATTGACCACACTATTTGCAGGAGTCAATCGCTATTTCACACTTTGCAACACTGACTATTTAGCAATTGGTGGAGGAGGTCATTTTGCACTTTATCTGGATGGTGACCTGTAAGAGCTCTGTACTTTCATTGTACAATTTTTTTCGAATCTGTGCTAGCCTGCTTTCAGTCATGAGCCTGAGTTTTTGATTTTATAATCTCTCTTACTTGAAGATTGAATGGTTCAAGTTCAGTCTCAGAAACTTATGGGAATCCTTGTCTTGCAAATTCTCAAGATTTTGAAGTGAAGGAAGTAGAGGTGAACACAAAGTTCCTCCTTTTGCTTTTTATTGCACACACCCTCACCCCTACAACCTTTGTTTTGTGCTAGCTACTGTGAACCATTTAGGGTATTTCCACTGCAGAAGACATTCTCTAGGTCGTAAGTTTAATACTTGAATCTTCAACATCTCTCTGTTGGATTATACTGACATGACAAAATACTCTAGATCACAAGAATAAAAAACATTTTTGTCTTAAAAACATATATTTCTGCCAACAATTGAATAAAAATTTAGTTGAACGTATAAGTCTTGTAAGACCTTTATATAGAAGTAAAAATTGTAAGGTTTCAAGAATGATATGACGCAGTGTGAAATTAAAAAGTAAATTAAAACAGTGTGAAATGACTGCTGAAACGAAGGTAACCTTATACGAACAAAATTTAGACGTAGTTCTATTTCGTATTTTTCTCTGGTCAGAATTGAAAATGTATTTTTGTAATTTGTCTAATCAAATTCTGTATTAAAAGACTTCGCAATTTATCAAGGTAAAAGTTAAATTGTAATTGGGTTAACTGCAAAGAGTGTACTTTTATCAGAGTTTACTTATTTGTAAGTGAGGAAGTTAATTGGTCTGTGATAATCATGCAGTTATGGGGCTTTGTATATGCTTCAAAATATGAGGAAGTGCTAGCAATGAGCAGAACAGAAGCACCTGGGATCTGCCGATGGTAAATATTTACCTGGGAATCTGTAGTGGTCACTTTCCCTCTGAACTGTAGTGTTGTGAAGTGAGCAATGCGAAGTTCATATTACAGTGTAATGGAGACATGTTATGTATCAAAATATGTTCTGACTAAGCACTAACCTATATGTAAATATTACCAAGCATGTATATATGGAGTCCCTACTTGAAAAAAAAGTTTACCAATTTTGTTGAGAATATAAGATGGAGCAAATTTTTACGTGTTTGTCTTTAAGCAGATGCCAAACGACGAGAAAGAACTCTATGATGTGGACCTTGTGTCCCAGGTAAATGCCGAAGAAAAGATGGTATTTTTATACGTATATCAGCATGAATATAATTTTACTCCTATGTAGAGAGTTCTAAAACTTTGTGAAAATGCAGTAAAAAATAAAGGCTAAAGTAATTTGTATGATCCTCGGTATTTAATAATTTTCAAACAGGCCTACCACAAGGAACGGATCAGATGTTTTTTCTTAAAAATACTAATGTCTGAGCTAGTTAGAAAAAAAAATCAGTTGAGTCCTTTTATACAACAAAATTTTAATCGAAATGTAATGAAAAGGTCCAATTAGAGATTAAAAACTTTTAAACATAGATATTTATTTAAGAAAAAAAAAGCAAATAGTTTAAATTTAACCTACAAATAAAAACAACCCCGCTTCTCATTAGTTTCATCTACTTGAATTTAAATTCCCACTTGACTTAACAGAAATTGCGTACACTTTTTGTTGACAATCAACTATGGACCTTCGAAATTGGTCCATTTTTGGGTTTGTCAAGTTTGGTATCCACTACATGCTCATATGAAGCTTCATGAACACCAAGCGCTGCACGACCAGATGGGTCAAGATTTTTGGACCATGCTGCATCCCATTCCACAGCTTTTGCAGTACTGCATGCCACACTAGGACCCCCTGGAACTGTTGCCCTTGCTGCATTCTGTTAAAATGATTAAACATTATCAGAAGCAGGTTTAGAAAGATTTGAATTTGTAAACAAGTAAACCAATGCGTGGATATTAGAAGCCAAGGTTCTGATGATACAACAACACATAGTGTAAAGATTCTTCACATGGTTTTTAATTGGTTAATATGTACAAAAGTTAAGCTCAAATTGTAGTTGTTCAAAACAGAACTATAGAATTTACCTTTGGAAAGAACTTCTCAAAAATTGTCCTGTAGAGGTATCCTTCTTTAGTAGTAGGAGTGTTTTCAGGGTAAATAAAACTGGCAGCAAGCATTGTTGCATCTGGAACCTGACCATTTTATACAGAGACAGTTTATTACAACTTTTGGCATTACATCAGAAAATTTCAACATCACAAGTTAAAACCTACTTGTTTATCAGCGTGATCCTTCAAGGCATCAATCCAACTGTAACCAACCCCATCACTGAACTGTTCCTTCTGCCTGTACAATATGTGCTGAAAAAACAAAGACAAAAACAAAACAGAATTACTACGAAACCCTTCAAGACACGAGAATAAGCATGATGCAGTAGTTGATACAAACCTTTGGTAAATATGGATTCTTTTCATCATCAAATGCATTGCGTAATACCCACTTCTCTATCCTTCCAAGATCACGCCTTATCTGTACAAAAATGAAACAATGTTGTAACCAAATTCTGAAGATCCACCACTAAATGCACGTGCAAGCAACCTAATCATAAGATGGGCTAGAACAATTATGCAGATGGAATGAAAACAGAAAAATATAAAGGTAAGATACCATTTTCGACTCGGGATCCATACTCATTGCTACGTCGATAAATTCTTTATCCAAGAATGGTACACGTGCCTCTACTCCCCATGCTGCAGTTGACTTGTTGGCTCTAAGGCAGTCATAAAGATGGAGAGCTTTGATCTGTCAAATCATCAAAGCTACTAAAAATTGAATAAACAAGAAATGCATAAAAAGAATAAAGAGAAAAGGGAGAAAATATATAGTTAAGCTCATAAAAAGAATCAAACAGAAATACATAACAATTATTACACATTACTTTTCGACAAGTTTCTTCGTGAAACTCTTTCTTGTTAGGTGCCTTATGAAAATACAGGTAACCGCCAAATATTTCATCTGAACCTTCTCCAGAAAGAACCATTTTCACTCCCAAGGCTTTAATTTTCCTGGACATAAGAAACATTGGAGTACTTGCTCTGATAGTCGTTACATCATATGTTTCAATATGGTAAATGACTTCTTCAAGTGCATCTATACCTTCCTGATACAGCAATATAAAAGATTGCTTCTCAGTGGCAATAGAAAACTCATTAGAAAAAAAAATTAAAATTAATGGATTGTGAGAGATGATCACCTGAACCGTGAAATAAAGTTCGTGGTGACGAGTACCAAGATAATCTGCTACCTCTTTTGCAGCTTTCAAGTCCGGAGAGCCCTGCATAATGGAAAAGTCAGATCATGAAGAATATCTTGCGTTGAAGAAGGATAACATAACTCATTCTGACCTTTAAACCAATGCAGAAAGTATGCAACTGTGATCCCCATTGACGAGCTGCCTCAGATTCCGCCAAATAACGATTGACCACAGAAGCAACAAGTGATGAGTCTAATCCTCCGGACAAAAGAACTCCAAAGGGTACATCAGTCATCATTCTCTTAACCACAGCCTGCGTGATATACAGTGAAACAAAGCAAAGCGCTAAAAAACGATGTCATGACAATCAACCATGCCATCAGTTAGTTAGTATGTGACTCCATTTCACCAAAGGAAGTTCCACACACACGGAAAGGATGAGAATGTGACTATCATTTTTCAAGCAAATGCAGTAGAATTGAGTTTTCAAAAATGGGAAGACAAATACCATGATTCACTAGCTTACCCTCTCGAAGGTCTCACGCAAAACTATTGGATCATAGGGAGTTGATGGAACATTCTCCGAAAACCATGTTGGATTGTACCACCTTCTTAATCCTCCTGCAAATATAGCAAATTTTAACGGTATTTACTAGTGGTACAATTTCTGCATGTAAAAGTATGGGAATTACAAGAGTCATAAACAGAGAAGACAATAAATGACATTATTGATACCCTGTTTGCTGGAATATATATGCCCTGGAGGAAATGACATGAATCTCTCACAATCATCACTCAGAGCTTTCATTTCAGATGCAAACCATGTTGATCCTGCAAAGAAACCCGTCCTTCCATAATAACATATTTAATCCGTTCATGTGATTAAAAAAAGAAAAGAACAACCACGCCAAGTTACAACAAATAACACATGTATGTCCAAGTAAATAAGGAAATATAAATTTTCTATCCAAAGCTTATTTTAGTTCAGAATAAAAAAAAAAGGTTGTTATGTGCAGGAGAGTAAAAGACGCTTCTTTTACTTGCCTTGGAAAAACTATAATATGTTCCAAAATGTAAGAATGCCATAACAAGCAGAAGGTAAAGCCACATACCATCATGACCCCAGCCCAAATAAAGAGGGGTAATGCCAATAGCATCACGAGCAGCAATGAAACTTTTATCTCGAGTATCAAGAAGAATAAAGGCGAACATCCCATCCAGCATGTTAACAAATTCCTCCCCATATTCTTCATACTGGCGTCATAATTACAACAAAAACAAAAATTCATAATTTATGGGCTAATGATAGACTGAGTACCAAATGTGGCTGATTCTACAACACTTACAAGATGGGCAATCACTTCACAATCACTACCAGTTCGAAATTGATGAGAACTCAGTTTCTGTCTCAATTCTTTGTGGTTGTATATCTCCCCATTTACCTAATGGCGTAGTTTCAATAATGTGGTATAAGGATAAGAAAGCAAAATAAAAATCATGTAAGTGCATCCACTATATCCAGAAAACAAAAACAATGCATCTTTTAGTGAAATGAATATTCCTAAAAAATGCAGATATATTTTATAATGGCACAAAGACGCATACGGTGACAATAACAGTCTTGTCTTCGTTGTACAAAGGTTGATCCCCTGAAGTAGGGTCAACAATAGCAAGCCTTTGATGAGCAAGGTAACAATCATCATGGCAATGTATGCCACTCCAATCAGGACCTCTATGCCTCAACCTACATTTTTCAAATCCATCACAACCACACACAAATCAGAAAAATGAGAGAGATTCTCTGTTGCCTAAGAAACTCCTTTAATTAACAGAACAGACATAGCCTAGCATTAAGAAATCCTTCTAAAGAACTAACATATAATTTAATGAAGCAGGAACAGAATAAAAAGGTGAGAAAAAAAAAGGTTTATCTTTTTGTTTTGCTACATAAAGTGAAAGCAAAAACGATTAGTAGCATAAATATAAAAACGAAGATTCGTGTTCCGAGAGAAACGAATGGAAGAAGAGAAAGATAAAGAAATGCGACCTGCGAGACAATTCGATGATGCGAGCGCGCTTGGCCTGAGAGTTGTCGACGCAACCCAACACTGCGAGGATTCCGCACATGGCGGCTGCGAGTAAAATCTGAAACACAGGGAAGACACAACACAGGGTAAAGTGATAGGTTTCAGTATTTATTTTATCACGTGTTACTGTTAATGGTAATTTTTTTTCGTTTTTTTTAATATGGTTACTTCTCCCAGGTTGTCAGAACTCCGAAGATTCTCTCGTATTTTCTGCTTTCCTTTTCTCATTTTATATAAGTATTTTTTTATTTTTTTTTTGAGAAATATGCCAAAGGGAAGAATCCAAGTGTTTTTGTCAACACCAGATTCCAATTTGGATTCCTTTTAACTGTCCTTGCTAATACAAAACTCAAATTTAGTGGGCTGAATAGAGGGGCCAATAATTCGGACCGAAAGTGCTTATTCCATTAAAATAAATAAAATTTTTTAATCACATTACGCGATGAATATATCATTAATTAAATACAGTAAGTTTTAAAATAACACCATCTGAATCCAAAATGACTAAGGCCTTCTTTGTTTAGCAGAAGCGAGGAAATGGATCTGCAAGTACTGTGTTGATTTTTACTAAGAAGAAAAACATACAGCGTGAGTGGGTTCTCCACACAATCTTTTCTGTTGAACCCACGAAAAGCAATAAAAGTCCTTTTACAGAATAAATTTCGTTCTTCTCTGTGTAAATTAAAAATAACTAAAAAAATCAGATTCTGTCCCACTTTTACATAAATTCTTTAACGAAAAAACGGAAACTTGTAAAAAGAAAATTGACTTAGAACTATTATAAATACTTCCCCTTTAACAATAACTTTCTCAAATTTAATATCCACAATAACAGCTCGCAAACAAGGAAATAGAGAATAGCAATAGATATGGGCTTGATATGAATATATGAATTAAATATGATATATATCCGATATAATATATGAATTAAATAGTATATGTATTTGATATATTGATATATTTATTTTAGAAATAATATAATATAATATGTGATATATATATATATATATATATATATATTATAAGGTGTGTAATAATTTTTAAGAAAATAATAAATATATGATTATTATTGTGAAATTAAAATTAAAATTATATATATTAAAAATTTTAATATAAAAAGTTATAAACTATTTCCATTATAAACTTATTACTATTTTATTAATTAGATACTTAGTTAGTTAATAATTATTAATAAAGTATCACACAGATAAGCGTGAGATATGTGATTTACATTAAAAATATCAGTGCATGGTATTAAAATAATTATAAAATAAAAAAGGGTAAAAATGGGGGTGCAGAGGAAAATATGGAGGTGAGGAAGAAGGAAAATAGGTTGGGCCCAATAAGGAAATGAGTATGTAGCTTAGTATCAGATTTGAAGGCAAAGAAGCAGAGGGGAAAGTGTCGTGGTGAGAAATTGAGAGCGAGCATGGGAAGTAGAATGGGAAGAAGGGTGGTGCAGTTCGCAAACCTACCGATAAAGCTTTTGATGCCGAACAGCTTCACCAACATTCGAGAAATTGCGCTCAAGACCATTCCCTCGGCCTCCAAGATCGAGATCAAGCGCGTTCTCGAATCCCTCTACGGCTTCCAGGTCGAGAAGGTTCAGACGCTGAACATGGAGGGCAAGAAGAAGAAACGGGGCGGCTTGTTGATCGCCAAACCTGATTACAAAAAGGCCTACGTCACCCTCAAGAACCCGCTCTCCATTTCGCCGGATCTCTACCCGATCCGAATCGTCGAGGAGGATAAGAAGAGGGTCAACAAGCAAACTATGTCCAGCGTCGTCCAGCAAGAGGCCCACACCAGGAGTCACTGGCTCGATGACAGGAAGGAGGCCCAACAACCCTTCAGGGCCCAACAACATCGACGTTTGGGCCGGCCCGAGAGTGCAGCTAATGCTAAGTTCCCCTGGTCTAGTATGAGGTCTGGTAGTAGTTTTACTAGGTAGTTATTGTTATTGTTGTTTATAGGTGCTGTGTTTATAGTGGCTGTTCACTTAATAGTGTAACAGAAATAGCAAGAGGATTGATAGGTTTGATTTTGTTCATTAGTGGTGATTATGCCAATAATTTTTTTACTTAAACATTTATGCATGATTCTAACTCCCCTTAATTCCTAGGTAGCAGTTGCCCTCTGTTATCCATTTCAACTGAACATTGATGTTTAATTAAGTTGATAGAATGATATAGTTTCTTTGTTTTAACGAAGACTGTAACATCTTTTTAATTAATATATTTTTTTTGCTCATATATAAGTAGTAATAATGTAAGAGACCTGGTTTTTGAAGATCTCAGTTTGAAGGTTGTGTGCTGGCAATGTCTTCCAAAGTACCGTTTCATAGGCGATCAATAGGTGGCAAAACCGGCATAATCACTCGCTTCATGTGTGACTAATTTTACACTGACTACCAGTTCTTTATTTCACCGTTCTCTTCTTTCTAATCTTTTATTACTAGAAATTTCATTGATCGATTGCCAATTTCAGTTTGACTAATTCCTTTTCAATCAAACTATTAAGCTCTTGGTTTTGGTTCAATGCGTTGAGCTCTTGTTTAATCTCATCGCATCATTAGATAACGGTTTTCCATTACTTTTTTGGTAGATGTGTTTCATGTGATTTTAGGTGGATAAACCTGAGCCGGAACTAGAGTGTTGTTTCCATTTTGATTGAGTTGTTTGGGTGGGCCATTTTGTTATTGTTTTGTTTTGCATTGAGGATAAAGGTGGAAAGTTCATGTTATAGATTTGTGATTTATTGTGTTTTGCTAGGTTTTGGAAATAAGCACCGTCCGTGGTGATCTTTGCTTTGTGTTTACACAGGTGTTAATCGTGCACGATTAGGACCTAATTGGAAGGATAGGAGAGAGTTATCATATTTTGCAATGCACTCTCAGATGTATTTTCTACTAATGAATCCTGTTTATGATGTCTCTGGAGTTTTAACTGCATAAATTTTATGATTGCAAGGTGTAATAATAGAAAACAGTAATAGTTTCAGTGAGGAATTGTACTAGTTGCTTCCGTTTATCCTCACGGTGCTCCATATCATCAGGTTTGAGCAGTGAAGTGAGTAGGAAGAAGAGTTTGTATAAGTGATTGTAAAATTATTAAGGTTTGAACTGTTATATTTTTTGAGAATAGCTGAATTGTTATTTTAGTAATAACCATCGACTTATCTTACAAAGTAATTTAAAATAAAAAATCATCATATAATTCTGCCATGTTTTGATGATACTTGTTTGTCCTTATCAGTAGTAGTCATCTCATTAACTTATTCTCATAAGATACGATGTAATTTAAAATGAAAAATTACTTTTATAAATTATTTTGCATTTAAAACTATCCATTTCCCTTTCCCCTCTTTATGCTAGGTTCTTGACATATCTCTTGATAATCTAAATGTCTGGCTACCTCTGGTACTGACTTCTTTTAAAAATAAATGCTCCTTTCAGATTGAATGATTGGTTTGCAGCTCTGGTAAGCTATATTTCTCTGGAACTCATATTACAAAATTTATTTATATTTGTTTAAATGTTATACTACATTTCAAAATGTTGTGTAGGCACTTCTTTTTGTACGACAAAAGTGTACTGTATTTGAACTTCACAGGATACTGTAGGCAAGAAAGATTTAGAAGTCTCGTGTCAAGCTACACAAGATATTCTTCTGTTGCGGTTATTGTATATAATGGAGGCAGTAAGTGTTGTATATTTTATAAATGTCAGATTTCGAATCATTCAACATTTGCAATTACTTTTGTGCCTAGATGTGGTTATTTTATAGTAGATAGGTTTTGGGATTACTAATTTGTAATTTTATCAAATAATAAAAAAAAAATTATTTGGTAAAGGACAAAATAGTTTAAATTGAAAAATGACGCAAAAATTCATTATAAAAAAGTGTATCCTTTATAAATGTATGAAACAGTTATATTCTTTAAATGTGGCAATTATTATTGTTTTATATTAATTAATAGGTAGTAATTATCTTCATGCGGTATTTATTGTTTAGAATTTGGAGAAATGAACAGTTATTTCTTTATTTGGCAGTTAGTCATGGAATATAGATATACGAAAATAGAGCAGTTGGGAGGATGTGTTTCGTTGTTTTTGCAGTGTCGAAGGAAGGAAACTACTTGTTAGGGCAGTAGCCTATCTCTGCAATTCTGTATTTCAAATTCTTGTTAATTTCACACTTGTTATCAATAAAATTCTGTAATTTGTTGTGCAATCTTGAATCTAACACTTTGTTTCTGAATTGTGACGTGTTATATATCATGTCAATAGGAAAAAAACTGTTAGTGATTCCCTTCTACTTTTACAGGATGTAGCCAATCTAAACATACGAGAATATCAATTCATCATCTAAAAGCCACAGTTAATTCATATAAACATCACAGATTTTTAAATCACTAGAGCTTTGGTGGAATGGAAACATTTTCAGACTTTGCTATCATGCTTTATTGCTGAAACTGGACCTGTCAAAATTTCTTAAATATAGATCTGTTCAATTCAGACAAAGTTCAATAGTCTTTTGGAACTATAAATATAGATACAATGGCATCCGTTATTCTGTCTTTCCGGCTTCCATAGTTGACCCTGAAGAATGAAGAAAATATGATCACATGTCACAAACACTCCGCAACGTTTATTTCCTGCATCTTCACACCATTTACACGAACTTTTTTGGTACCTTTCTAAATAACGCTCTTTGTTTGGCCCTGTTGGCTTAATCTTTAGATTGTACTGATCATTTGGCAGACACGTCCTAAATAAAATAGACTTTAAAGACAAGCGCAACTATATTTTGTGCCAAATAAAATTTCCTAGATTCTAAACTTCAACATCACAAGCGGCTCTATTACAAATCAAGGTCAAGTTTAAACTACACAAAACCATAGAAGCTTGGAAATCTAAAAACATGGGGTGTCAAATATTGGAACTTCAAATAAGAGCAAAGCCATCAGCTCTCTGCCTAAGTCTCAACGTCAGATATATCAACACCAATGTTCCGAAACTTGACCTGCAGGATTTGATCAATTTCACGTATGGTTAATTGTAAAACGAATAAGAAAAACTGAAAAGAAATTGTCAAAGATAGAAAGTAGAAACAATCAGTATCAGTTGGTAATCATTTCAGATAAGGTAAATGTTTAACAAAAGCTTAATACAGATCAAATTTCTGTGTAGACAGGGAAACCAGATACACCGACTATAGTTGTCTTAGATGCACTTAGATAAATTTGTAAGAGCATTTCTTTCCATACTATAAGCACTTTTATATGGCAAATCAAAGCCTAGAAGGATGGAAAAACAGACACTCAGCTGGGAAGATCAGTTGCTCGGATGAACATAACACCAAAAACTTGACATGTAAATCCTGTCCCCTAATGTTTAGCATGGATGGTAGGGAATGCTTTAAAGCTTTATGGAGGCTGAGAGACTTTGTTCTGGAGGTCAATTACCGAGTGAGTATTGTGAATGATGGATACGGATGAATGATTTATAAACTTAACCAAATTAATAACATCCTGATGCTGGTAACATTGACTAGACTAGGAATGATTTTTTTTAGTGTATTCCACTAGTTAAATGTTCTTTTGATTGAGCTTTCCATAATTATATATATATTTGACAAACAATAAATTGAGAAATTTTTACCTTCAATGATACACATGTTTGGATTATAGAAGTGGCATGGAATCTCTCATGAATGCAATTATGCATTCCACAAGTAGCATGTCTCATGAACGCAATTATGCATTCCAAAAGTAGCATCTCTCGTAAACTCCGAAAATCACGAGATATGCAACGCAGAGCAGCAATTTGCCCTCTTTTTATCATTCATTAGGTTTTAAAGAGTAGGTATAGTTTGGCAAGAAAAAATGTCAATCTTTCTATGGTCAACATGAAATTTATGTAAACATATAAATAAATAAATAACTAGTTTATAACTTTGGTACATTCATCAAGAAGCACCACAGATATATAATGTTATGTAGAGTCAAGTAAGAATAGATATACATATACTATTTTGTTATAATCGTGAAAAATACTACCCATTATAATAGAATATTTATATAAAATACCTTACCAGAAAAAAATAGAATATTCACATGAAATAACAACTAAAATTTTAGTATTGAAGGACAAGTTTAGTACATGAACTTACAATATTGAAAACAGAAGCGCAACTTTTCTGGAATCAAACGAGGCAGCACGTTTATATCTTCTCCATCTGTTACTAGGTAAATCATGTAGCTTCTCAGAGATTGGTTTATCTGTTAATTAGAAAGTATGAAAGTTAGACATGCATCTGGATCACTTACCTTCTGAATTCAAGTACACAAAAATGTAACAGTGTGTTCAGGTACAAGAAGGGAGTAATTGCTAGTTTGAACATGGAAAAAATGGGTGGGAAGCCAAAAAGAAAGATAACAAAATTTCAAATTATATAGCACAGCAGATTGTAAAGGCTTCACGAAGTAACTAACCATTTGAACCAAAAGAACTATATTGGACAATTTGAATTTTGACTGATACCCTTGTCTTCAAGTTCCAGTTGAACATATCTATTCTTAACTATGGTATTTCATATGTTTGTTAAGGTCAGGTCAGAACAAAACCCAAACCCACTTATATTTTACTGCTTTGCTTTTGAGATGACAAGCAAACCTTAAATCGTGTCGTTGCTTCACAGGACCAGTCAAAATTATAAAATCGGCTAAAAATATGTTTTAGTTGTGTTTACACTTTTGAATGACAGAGTAGAAAGTTCTCTATTCCTTGTTGTTACACGAGAGGCTAGAATTATTTATCAAAATGTTATATGCATATATTCTCTGGTCAAGCAACCATCTGTGTTGCATGGGATAATACTTCCTTCAGCTCTAAACTATTCTGATTGCTCTCAGAAAGTCACTACTCTCCCTTCCATCTAATCATACTACCAGTAAAACAAAAATATGAGCTTATCTGTATTGAAAAAAATTAAGGTACGGTACCCAAAAACAACAGACATACCTCTTGGATTGCTGACATTCACCAGACTCTGCATAAGTTTTCCTCCTTTGAAACTTGATTCTCTCCACAGCACACTCTGCAATATTGTAAAATACCAATCCTCTTAAGAGAATACACACGGTGACATTTGTGTATGTGGCTTTATAAGGGCACCTGTTGTCTGTTATGTGATATTTTAAAAAATAACTGTCAAGAAGATGAGTTTGAGACTTACAGTCGGTGAGTTTCCAGTTTTAAAACATTCAACTGTCTCTTCATAAGATTCATGTGAAACTGAATTTCCATTCACACAAGGAATATCAATCGAGCACTGAGAATACACATCATCATTCTTCATTTGAAAATCAATGCAGTTTTGGCAATTTATGGGAGAATCTAAGCACATTGGACTTTTAGCTTGATTAGGAACCTCTAAGATGCTTAAGAAAGCTAGTGGTGAAGCACAGTTTTCGCTTTCATCTTCCTCAGGCAACACAGAAATACTATAAACATCTCGAGCCTGCCAGAAATGGAAAGGGCGTGAGTTTCTAAAATATCATGTTTTTAGCTACTTCCAGAAAACCATTTATGTCATAAAAATGGTCAAGTGGTTCAAAATTCAAATATGAAAGGAAATTAATATATTGACAGTTATAGAAAAAGGATCTTCAATGACTTACATTTCAGGGTAACTAAAAACCCAAAACTAAAAGGAATCTAGGTCCAAACGTTTTCTTTTATAATCAGGACAGATAAGAATACCAAAATAATCAATGTGAAGCATGATTACATAAAAGATTTTGATCCTCTCTCCTCAGTCTTATGGTTCTCAGTAACATTAACTGTTACCAAAAACGTAGGGTAACATGTATCTCCTGACACCCTGGACCCGTCAAAACTTAAAATGCCAATTAGCACAAATGGTTTGGTTTTCCTTCACATCAGTTCTTTCATGCGTCTACCAGAAGAATAATGTTTTAGCTTCTGTGTATGGATGCAAATTAACGGGGTAATTTGGTTATACATGCATGTTGGACATGAATCCAAGCACGCACTAAGCTGACTTTAATGCACTGTTTCTCCCATCTCAACTCTAACCAAACACATACTTATAGAAGATAAACCCGATTAAAAACTCATTACAACCATTAAGCGACAAAAAGATTCCCTAAACTAGAAAATTAATTGATAATTCGGTAAAAACAAACAGTAGATCAGTGCATGAGAAAGCAAGAACCAACATGTGAACTGTGCAATCCAGCTGGAAGGGAAGAATCTTCAAACAGTATCGGCGGAATCTCTGAAGTGGAGGAAAAAAACAGGATGAAGAGCCATAAAAACCAAATACATTTCTACAACACACAACATTGCTAAATGATCTAATTTAGCACAATTACCTAGAGGAAACTGTTGGTTAAGATCGCCACTAGTTGGTTTATTATGTAACTTCAAACCGACAGCGACATTTCCATTCCCGTCCACAAACTCCCGAAATTGATGTTCTCTCTGCAACCAAGCCACGACTAGAGATGAAAAAGGAAACAACCAAATCTCACTTAACTACGCACTAAACAATGTGACTCGTAAATCAATAGTGAGCGATAGCTTATAGAGCGAGAACTTTCAACCTAACGCGATCTAAAGAGAACAGCTCAATCCATGCATCTTAAGTGAGACTCTTGGCAAATCAACTTGAATTCTAAACTGTAAAGTAATGAATGCAAGCTAGAACGAAAATCGTGCGGTTTCACTTTCTCACGTGACTCTCGCTCGTCCTGACTTTTCAACCTTTCTTTCTTTTTCCATCAAAGCTGGAAAGTAGTTAGTTCCGCATTTCACACAAACGTCGATTTCTTCAACCAGTTAGCATTCAGGAAGTAACAGCCAAAACAAGTTGGAAAAAACGCGACACGAGTTGAGAATCCGATTCAGATAAACAAAATGTGGAAAAAGTAGCAGGTGAAGTCAAAATCAAAATGCAGCTTAGAATTAGTAATTAGAGAGATGATTGAGGTTTAGGAGAGGATTGAGAATGTTACCTGAGCGGAGGAATCGACGGCCATTGATGGCGTGAAAAGAGAGTGTTAGGTTGTTGCGAGGAAGAGGGAAAAGGGAAAAGTGAGAGGAAAGAGAATGCAATTGAGATTGGGATTGGAGTCGAATTTGAACGTTACATTGTTATATTATTAACGGAGGAGCTGAACCGAAGACGAAGGTCTGAATTTGTTGGAACTCCACTACACATCGCATACATACATACATATCATAGTACCCTACAGTGTGCGCGATTTGCCATTAAGACTTCTGACTACGACGTCGACCATAACGACAAACACCTTCATTTCTTGTTCTGACCATATTGCCCCTTCATTTTCAGCCTTTTTCATTTTTTAACAGTACCATTTATGGAATACTACTGGTGAATGTAGCGGTGGTCCTGTTGGTGCCAAAAAGCTATAATAAAAAAATGAGGCGCAAAAACCAAAACTTCACTTCATAGATTTGGTAAATCCTCGTTAAAAAAGTTATTAGTAAATACTTCGTACAACTTTAATGACAGAAATTATAAAATTAAATGAATTTGAATTTTTTAAATGAAATTTTAAATCCGACTGTTATAAATAGAAAGCGTTATTAAAATAAAGACTTTATCCGAAACAATTAGTCAAATTCTCTATCCAAAACAATTAATGACAGTTCAAGTTTGGTCATGTACTTTTACTGAAACACATAAATATATTATAAAAATATGTTGGTTTATTTTACTCTTTTGTAAATAATTTTTTTGGTCTTTGTAATATTTTGTTTTTTTAGTCCTTATAACATTAATTTTAATCTAAGATATATACTTTTATTTTAGTTTTTATAAATATTTTTCTATTTTAGTCCCTAAATATTCTCATAGTTTAACCTAAAGTTAACATCTTTACAGTCTTATCATATAATCACATAGTTACCATTGAAATTAATAGAAAGAATTAACCCTGAAAAAAAAATCAAAAAGACAAAAATGAAATAAAAAGTAAAAACCAAAATACGAGATCAAAACTTCATTAAGTCTGTTATATTTTCTTTGACCTCTTTTTACGGGATATTTTGTTCACATAAAACCACCTATGTGCTTAAGATATTTTTATACATATTAAAAATAATAGTAAATGTTTTGTTTATTGAATTTTTTTTTCAATAGACGTGTCACTTTATCTATTTATGAGAATATCTCTGGCTCATAGAAGTTGTTTAGCTAAGTTCTTTAACGTGAGTATCACAAATACAAGTTGTCTGAAATTTAAGAAAATTATTTATAAAACAACCTCTCTTTAATGAACTCACAAACCAATTCTTATAGAATCCAAGTTAAATATTACTTTTATGGATAAAGAAAAAAACTCCATTAAATACTTTCCAAATATGGATGAACTTATTAGAAAACAAACAAAATAAGCATTAATGAAAACTAAAAATAACAATCAATTTAATCTAAAAAAAGAAAACCATAATTATTTTAAAAGCGGTGTAGTGTAGCTGCCTTGAAACCCGAAAAACATTTATAGTATAACAGAAAGTGACTAAAAAGATATCATCATAAATGCAAAAAAGCAATAAAGTTAGACTAATTTTAGGGACATAATGGCCCAATTGATATATTATGGGGCAAATTAAAGATTAAAAACTAAGATGGCATATGGAGGAGAGAAATGGTAAATAAATGAAATTAAAGTGTTTGATTTTTTATATACTAAAAAAAGTGAAGGGGGCAAAAATGGAAGTGTGTGTTGTTTGTTATGAATGCATGTGATGTGAGTAAAGCTGTGAAGAAAAAAAGGTGCATTGGGTGGCACGGACAACCAGACAAACAGAGTCACGGGTTTACTAACTGTTCCATCTCAACCCGTGGTGGATTCATCTTGTTCTACATTCGTCTTTCTTTATTATCTCCATTCTTATTCTTCTATACATACACATATAAAGAAAATGACACTCTAAGCCACTAGCACCACTTTTTTTTTTTTATTATTAAAACACTTATTCCTTTAATATGATACAATTATATATCTTCCAACGTATCTGACCTAATTGGAAAAAAAATTGAAAGCCGTTCTTTTGAATGAAAAAATAATTATATAATAATGTCCATCACATGCAACATAAAATTAACTATTTTAATTAAATTATTTTATTCAAAATTTTTGTTAACTGATGTATTTAAAATAACTATTACTAAATTAATAATATTTTTTATAATGTTTACATTTAAAAATTATAATTTAACAATATCTTTAAAAAAATTATCAATCACTCACTACCTAATTACCTTAATCTCACCTGAATTAATTTAACAGGTGTGACTTAGGATTTTGTTACGCGTGCGTGTGTTGCATTATTGGATGTTGTTTGTGAGAAAGGTAGACAACAGACACACGAGACGGCGTTTAATATGTGACGGTCAATGATGTATGGGCCCACCCACCCTCCCCAAGGTTACAGTCTTGCAGATCCACCACCGATCAGACATTTAGGCCCATTTCATTAATACATAATCGATATTCAAATCTTGGCCCATTCCACATCTTATAGGGGAAAGAGTAATTCCGTATGTATTAATAATTTTTTTCACAAACCTTATTACTATTTTATTAGAAGTATTGAATGCCAACAAAACATGGTCAGTGTTTCTATATTTTAATAAATAAAAAAATTAATATAAATATGTTATTAAAATATTAAGAATGCTAATAAACTGTTCTTGTGAATGAAACATTATTCAAAGTGTTCATATGTTAAATCTTATAAATATGTGTATTTTTATTAAGTATTTAAGATAATTTTTATTTAAATAATCTACCGTTTGATTTTTTTCATTAATAAATTATATATGATTGTTGTTTTTGTTTTTTAAACTTTAGTTTATCTATTAACTTGTGTCTTTTCTTTTCTTTTCGATTTCTCTTATCTTATGGGTAAACTCATTTTTATTGGTAGAATGAAAGAATTAACCACTAAATTAAAAAATACAGAAGATAAAAGAAATAAATTAAGGGAAAAAAATTAGGGAAAAAAGTAACAATACATTACCCTGTTGATAGAAAACAACAAAAACAAATAAATCTAAATACTCTTAATTAAAAATATTCAAATTTATAAATTATTTAAGTTTAATTAAATTTAAAATATATATTTCATTCAAAACTTGAACTCCCACATCATCTCTTGGCTGGTTAAGGCTTGACCCGCTCTGCAGATTTCAGTGATCCACTGATATAATGAGCACCCCTGGCATGTTTCAAGGTCTTCATTATTTTAATAATTTAATTTATTTATATGTCAGTCTTGTTTTCTACACACATATCTAATTACATCTTGCTAATGAATGTCTGTTATCCATAAACAAAATATTAACATGATATCGGAAAGGAAAGTTTTGTTAACAAAACAATGCACACGGCAGCACCTTAATGAAATTTGTCAAAGTATCATAGTCATGGAAATCATATGATATAATTAAAATGTAACATGTTGGTTTGCTTGCTTGTGCATCATGGTTTCATTACTTACTGCAAATTTTGTATGCAGAACGCATTTTTCAGCTGAGTTTGGACTTTTGTTGCACCTGACAAGAGACGTGAGTAATGAAACTGAAATAAATAATTCATTGGAATGCACAAACCTTTCTGAATCATAGCAGCGGTTCAAGGTGTTTCTTGTGTGGTTGAGGGAAATAAGGGAGAAGGGAACATGAAAATAATAGAGTGGTTGCTGAGAAAATAAATGCTGAGAAATAATTTAAATATTCATTGATCTAAAATATTATTATTTTTTTCCTCTCTGTTTGTATTGCTGTATCCAAAATATTTCTGGTTTTTCATATACTTCTTGTGTCTTGCACTTTTCAAGGTGTGATCGAGAAAGACTTTTTCTCATGTAGCTCACTCCATCAAAGTACACCAATATAAGTCGTTATAGTAGTAGAGGGTGAACTGGTCCAGAATAGGACGGTACCCGAACACCTTGTGGTGTGGTCCAAAGTTTTTGTTATCTTTTGCTTTCAATGTTTGTTCCCTTTTCTACTTTGGCTCTCTGCTTGTTTATCCAATTCTACGATCAAAGCGAAATTGGTTTGGGTGGAAATAAATCAAACACATGAGTGTGATTCCAAAAGAAGAAGATAAGAATCAAACAGGTGAAAGGTTTCAGAAAAGTTTAGGCCTTTTGGCCAAGGTGTAGTCAACAAATCAATAGGTTTCAGACAGCGAGTTTCTGTGGATAGGATTCAAATTTCAGATTTTAAGGTATACATATACATAACTATCTTTAAGGGACTATGCATATAACAGGATCCTACGTGTACGTGCCAAACTAGATCACTTCATTTCATATCTTACTTTACCAGACCTAATGCCTTAAGATAAAACGGTGGATACTAAGTGTTTCTAAATTTATATATATATTTCTAAAGGACACAGCACAGACTAAATGTTTCTAACTTTAACTAGACAATAGTAAAGCCTAGTCTTGTAGGCATTGCATTTTTCAGATATTTGTGAAGGAAGAGGGTAGTTTGATGAGGTCTTGATCATGAAGAAGTTTTGGACGGAACATATTCTTCTCATGTCTGCATGCACTTGTTAGAAGTAAACCTCCAAGAGCTTAACTTTTGTTTATGCAGGGTTATTGAAGAATGGAGATAGCCGAAGAGTTGTCATATTTTAACCGATATAACTTGAAATTAGATGTTTAGGAGGAAAGGAGAATGCGGTACATCTTTTAATTTTTCAACTACCGACAAACAATTTATAGAAGAAAATGCATAACATTAAAATGTGATATTGTTGTATACAGAGTGTAATAAAAGTATAAGATGTGTGAATCAAATCTGGAATAAAATATTAGAGTGTTTTTAGAAAGGCAGTTCTTGCATTCTTATAATGAAAAATATAGAGAGCGTTGTGATCCCCCTTGACAGACATTAAAACGTGGAGTGAGGTGAAGTACAGACGAGTGTAGCATTTACAGAGCAGAATGCTTTAATGTGATTATGAAAGCACCCCACCCAGCAAAGAAACAGTTAGAGAACAGAGGTTCCCATTTTCGTACTTGAGCCTCGTTTTTTAACTTGAAAAATAAAGAGCAATATGATTTACAGCCTAACACAACACAAGTATGACAACACCACGCTACCATGGTCACTAGTCTCGCAAATACAATCTCAGTTCAGACAATCTTGGATCCACCTTCCAACAATTATGACAGTGCAGAAGCTGTCACCGGAAACCTTATTCCATTTGGATTCTATGTTTGCTAATCAGTAAAAGGAAAAAAAATCATTTCCTTAATATTTTAGTTACAAAGAAATCATTATGACTGAATTTTTTATATATATACCAGTGTAAATACAGATGTTATCGATATGGAACATTGTAATTCTAAATATTAATGCCGCTCTTTAATAATTGTTCAAAAGAATTTGGAGTCAGGAGATTTTCATTTAAGTAGAT
The DNA here is from genome assembly GCF_037176805.1 of Vigna unguiculata. Taxonomy (NCBI): domain Eukaryota; kingdom Viridiplantae; phylum Streptophyta; class Magnoliopsida; order Fabales; family Fabaceae; genus Vigna; species Vigna unguiculata. The sequence continues at coordinate 48,048,390 of NC_140792.1, forward strand.
TGTTTAACGTTTGATTTTAGGTTTTGGATTAATTATCCGATAGGACTCGATTAATTTTAAATCCTTATTCTATGCATATCTAAATTTTTTACGGTAAATTATATATTAGATTGTGTAAAATTGGGCAAAATTGATTGTGGTGAGTTGGCCCCAACCTAACTTGGTTTCTCTTTGTTGATGCAGTAGGCATGGCTACCCTAATTGCCCTCCTGATTAGTAAGTTGTTAGAATAAAAATGAAAATAATAAACGGATAAAAAACGTCAAATTTTATTTACGCACTCACGGATAAAAAAAATACTACAATATAACTTTGAATTATACATGTCGATTAAGTTATATTCAGTTATTTACTACATATAACTCCTCAAAACAAAGCTAGGTCCATCCCAGTAAAACTTAAATACTGATCAGACAGGACAGGACTTGACATTTCATTGTGTTTCTATTGATTTAACGATTAAAATCGTGATTACACTGTCGGCGAAATTGATATACACTGCTCTTATTGCTAAAGAAAAGAAAGAAGGGGGAAAGGACAGTGCTTCCACTATCCACTGTACATGTCGACCGCTAAGTATACATTTTCACAACCCGTATCCTCTCGTTAAATCGCGTATAACTCCTCAAGCAGGTTTAATAAAATAAAGAAAAATAAATAACCATAAACAGATGAAAAACACAAGTCCAAATGATTCAAGTACCTAAAACTCGTTAGGCTCCTCCTTCTAGTTCCTGTTACCGGAGCCAATGCTCTCATAGAACAAAATGTAACCATGGTCTGTATTGCTGGAATACTCTTGCGATGACCCAAAAAATGTCTGAACAGCAGACTCATCAATCATCTCAACATTTTCGTCATCAAAAAATAACCAGTGGTTGTGGCTTTTCACAAGGCTTACATAATGCCCGTGGTTGGGCCCACTCCCAACATGAACAACTACTGCAAATAGAGAATACTCAATATCTGCATCTTCAACAGTATCGCTTAATTTCAGCTCTAGAGGGAAGACAACCCTGTAAGACAGCTTCTTGTAGCGTCCCAGCTGTTCAATGTATTTAAAACGCTTAAGGTGTATGACCAAGACGTGAGGTGGTTTCTTTATCTTCATTCTCTTCTGAGCTTCTTGCAAACTAATAATAATAATAATAGAAAGTTCACACCTTGGTTATCAGACCAGTAAACAGACAAAAAATAAAACAGACGATACTACATTGGTCTTTTACACACCGCACTAACAACTATCAAACCTCATCTATATTTTGCCCACTACCCAGAAACATGACGTCATAGTATTAGTAAAAAATCATTTATAGCAATCTATTTTTAATTAAAAGGAATGACAATATGCCAACAAATAATATATAACTTATAAGCCATTTGAAATCTCTGCTTCATAACCAAAAAAAAATCCTCACTTAAACAAGCAATAGAAAGGTTCAGCTATGCACATAATTCAAATTAGCTGAACTGACCCTTTTCTTTCACAATCGATCTTATGAAGCCGTGTGTAACAGCTGACGCTACAAAAGTATTCAGGTAATTATAAAATCAAAGTTAGAAGTCAAGTTTATACCTGCAGCACTTGTCACAAAAAAATTTGTCTTCAGCATTCAATGTCTCCGTTGAACTGAAGTTCTTCAAACAACTCGTAATTGAACTATTTTGTTCAATATCAAGGCTCAAGTCAAAAAATATTTCATCCCTAGCTGTCACAGTTTCACAACGCAGGCACCTAGTTTCGTTGGTGAGAATTCCCTGACCAAAACAATTCACAAAAATGAGATTCCTAAAGGGTGACGAGAGGGAGGGAGTGCAATAGATTTAATGCAATACAAAGTTCAAGTTTATAGATATTCCAAGCTTTGCACAAACAACACAGTGGGACAGTTATCGGGTGCTGCTTGGAAGCTATTGTAAGTTAAGTAACTGCGAAAGAGTTATTTACCATGTTTTATAACAGTTATACATAGATTCCATAAATAGGATATGTGACAGATTATTAGGAGTGTGCATATTCAATTGCTATAGTTGGTTTTAAGGAGTGACGACTTGGTGGGCCTCTGTTAGTGTCATCATATATTCTGGCTTAATTCCTGAATTCTATCAATAAAACCTTATAGTTTGTGTCCAAACCCTTACGTTTAACACAACATACTAAAATAAAGACATTAAATCACCTGAAAATTTTTGTGCACCCAAGTAACTAAAGGCTCTTTTTTAGAGCCATTAGGTAGACCATTATTAGGTCCATTTGCAGCCTTTTCAGAAGGTGGTGATGTTTCTTGATCATTTTTTGCAGCCTTGGCCTCTCTCTCCAGAATGTCAACAAGTTCATTTAGCAAAAAGTTCAAGAATTCGTGAGCATCCTACCAAAAAAATAGAGTAGATTCACAATGACATTATTGTTTTCTAATCTTAAATGGTGTGTGTGTGTGTGTGTGTGTTTTCAAAAACAAAAACTAGAAGAATAAGAGACATTGTGCAATAAACAGTACACTGACCCAGTAAACAGAGTTAACAATACATTTATAAATAAGGAATGGTATAAACTAAAACAAATTGAGATGTATAAACCCTTTATTTTGAACAAAACAAGTTGTAATTATTTAACCCGATGAACCAAGCTGGAAGATCAATTAAATCAAGGTGCAATGCTCCAAGTTTCAAAAGACTAGCGCATGTATCTAACACTTTAACAAGTTCAAAACACAATTATACAATCAAGATTAATAAGAAGAACACAAATTACAATTGTAAGTTTATAATACATAATACCATTCTGCACAAGGTTAATTCAAGAATCCAATTTACAGTATCACAGCCCATAATTCTCAGTTCTGATCATTAACCATGCCTCAAACTTCAAGTTTCGCTAAGATCTAGCCCATAACTCTCAGTTCCGGTCATTAACCAAGCCTTCAACTTCAAGTTTCGCTACAAGATATAAATCTAAACCATTTTGCTATCAATAGTGCCCCAGTGGCAATAAAATGCTAAGACTAATATTTAGATTGGATGCAACTCACGAGCAGCAAAGTAGGGGCATACACAAAAGGCGTCTGCAAACATAGGATCAAAAACATGCAGACACATAAACATAGCCTATTACTGTACACCTACAAACATTCTGTATTATTACCGTAAAGAAAACAACTCACGAGCAGCTAAGTAGGGACATACACAAAAGGCGTCTGCAAACATAGGATCAAAAACATGCAGACACATAAACATAGCCTAGTACTGTACACCTACAAACATTCTGTGTTATTACCGTAAAGAAAACTAAGTTTCAAATTTCTAGAGTAATCTCTATCTGCTTTGAGTGCCCATTCTTGTCAGTTTAAGTTTAAAGCACATACCTGGTGCATATAGCTACGGAAGAGTTCATTCTGTTTTTTCAACCTCTGAACAAATCGTTTGGGAGCAATAACACCCGTTTTCTTCTTCTGAGAACTTATCTATACCAAACCAAACAATATAGGTTAACCTAGTAGCATGAAAAAAAAAATAAGCAGGTAAGAGCATTAGCTGGAGAAAGAAAGATATAACGCCTGTTTTGTCGTGAAGATAACACAAACTAATAGCAAATCATGCACCACTCAATCAAGTAAGAACTGTGAAGAGGTCTCACGAAAGAAAAACCAAATTTTACCTGTGAAAATAAGTCGGCTAAGCAAGTCAAAAGATTTTCCTCACCATCTGCCAAGCTCTTGTTATTTGCATAATACTCTAGCAATTGTTCTCGAAAAGGAACACAGAAGTATAGTGCCTGCAGACAGAGTAAAAAAGACTAATTTTGTGTAGAACTATTAAAATGGTTACGACGTATTCAAATTCCAACCTAGTATATGTGACAAACTACTGATATCGAAACATAATTCATCAGAATTGGAAGACTTTACGCTGCTGGAAGGTAAGACAAATCCCATGACATTTGTCTATCTATTTTGAATGGCTGGTATGCCGTCTACAATTTTCAGTATTCTTTCCAATTATCAGAAATGACAATTATTTCTGCTATTTATTGAGTAGACCAAATTCAAGTTAAAGACAAGGAAAACAAAGCACATACATTAATGCAATACTCAAAGAAAATGACAATCCACTTTTTCAGTCAATGGAAACAATTTGCTCATTCACACGAAAACAAAATTCAAGGAGGAACGGGGTTTTGAAGGCGTGTATGACAGACGATTCTCAAACGTTTATCTACGTCTTTCAATTCCATCCTTGGTAATTTCTTATTTACATTAAAAAATCCCGTGGCAAACAAGTAAAAATGCCTATTCACATATTCATTCATGAACCAAACTATTGAAAGTTAAACACATTGACCTTCTTTCACGACGACATCGTTTTCCTTACAAGTTTACAACTCAGAGAACACAGTCATCAAAATTTCTCAAAGAGAACCATAAAAACCAAATCAGCCATATAATAATTAATTAATTAATTAATCGGCGATTTCCAAATAACACAAACGAATTCGAAATCGGATTAATAAGTGAGAATCGGCGAAGACCTGCAAAACGCTGTTGCAGTAACAAGTATTGCCGAAATTCTCGAGGCCAAAGTAGCGTTCCCCTTCGGGGAATTGGTCGCCGAGAGCTTTCTCGAGCTTGGAACCCGCAGCACCCATGAGCGCGTCGAACCGATCACCGCGATTCAGATCTTTATCCGGTTCAACTCAGTGAATCGCGTCGCACACCGCCATCGCCGAAGGTTCAATGGCTGTTCCTCTCTTCGCGCGTAGCTTCGAATCGCTAGGGTTTGTTGCGCAGGAAGATGCCTTTCTGTTATCAATGGAAGTGGCGAGAAAAAGAGACAAGGAGGGTTTGGTTGGGAGGAAGAGCGAATGGAGATGGCGAAGCAATGGAGAAAATGCAAAGCAAAACGGCGTTTGAGAAAAATCTTGCGAAAATAAGAGGAGAGGGGAAAAAGTGATTACAGTTTTAGAACGCGCCACTATTGCCCTCCACAATATCCGTGACGTGACAGATTGTGTAAAAACGGTTCTAAGCATCAACTTTCAAATTCAAGTGTGCTTTCATATAAAAAATGTTTCAATATTTGTTTAGTTTCTCCAATTTCAAAGTTTATAATTTGAATCAATATTCTTATTCTTATATTTAAATAATTTTAAAATAAAAATGAATGTGTAGTAATAAAAATATAAAATTGAAACAAATTATCATATGAACAGCTTGCAATTACTATATAAGCAACAATTTTTTGACAGGGTTTTCAAAAGAAAGATAAAACAAACATATTTTAAATTACAATAACTTCAAATATCAATTTTGAATTTGGAAAATTAAATAAATTTATTTTACCTTTTCCAAACTACAAATATATTGAAATAAAAAATGCATACTTTCACATTAAACAATATAATTGACACCAAATAAGATTTACAAAAATACAGGTGTAGTAAAAAAAAAGTGTCACATGTTAATGATGAGGTATCCTAAAATAACTGTCCTATCAATAGATTTAAACTTAGAAAATTATGTTTTACACTTGATAATATTTGAAAAATGAAAAAAAAAAGTTAGTTCCATAGGATTTAATTATATTCTGGAATATTCGTAAACAAAATGAAATGTTTTATAAATCTTTAGGAATAAATTTGGTAGTCAATGAAATTATATTGAAAACATTTATTTAAATAATTACGAGAACTTTAAAAAATGACAAACAAAATTAAAGTAATTTATAATTATATTTTATTATATCTTCAAAATATTATAAAATATGTTATGATATAATTATTATTATTATTGTTATTTTTATTATTATTATATTTTGTTATCGTTGATGATATAGTTATCGACCAATTACCAGACAATCATTATCCGAGGTGTGCGGTCCAATAATTGGGAACCACACGAATCAACCTCAAAAGGACATCACCATAAACACATGTAAAACATAGTTAAGGCAAGTAAACAAGATTAGGCAGTTGTTGGGTTAAGATATGCTAAAACTCGTGGTTTTGGTACTTCGCTAACTAGTGAATTTTAAGTCTCACTAAACACCCATAAGATTGATTTGTATAGTGAAAATTACATCCACTTATATATTGTAAGTTGTCTTATTTCCAATGAATATGAATCTCCAACAATTGAACCTCTACTAATCCTTTTATGGTAAAGCCCCACCAACCTTTCCTATAAATAGAATAATAGGTAGTAGTTATAAGGTTTGCTCTAAATTGATAATAATACAACTAGAATTTAAGATTATACTCTTTTTGACTTGATAGTTGGAGAAGCTTTGAGAGTTACTATATTTTTTTCAACGAGGACCAACAACCTTTTGAGAAGATCAAGAATTGATTGAGGCCAACAACTATAAATGAAAATTTAGATAAGAAACCGAATCATCGGAGTTTAAAATGTTAAATGATCTTAAAAATTTCTAAGTCCGATAAGAACATATATACTTTTTTGTATGAATATCAAAATAATGTAAATACAATTATTAATTTCTCATTACTAACAACATATGCGTATTGAATTAGAAATTAATTATTAGTATTGTTCAAATTTTAAATTTGTTAAAATAATATTATCAGTGTCAATCATATATATATATATATATATATATATATATGATCAAGGAAGAATTATTTGTCAAATAATCTATTTCTCACGTTTATATATTTTAAAAGTTAACAAACATGAAACTAAAACATTGAACCGTTTAATTACCCAAAATTAGTGATGTAATATAACCTATTATTTTACTCAAATAGGTGATGCATAGGATATGAACCATTCGGCAACGAAAGAGACGAACCTTCCCATTTACTTGTGAGACATGCGAGCTTAGCCACGAGATTAACATTAAATTAAACATAGTTTTACGAAAAACCTCCACCGGATCTACCTAAAAGAAGAAAATAAAAAAATAGGAAAGACCACTTCTTACCCCAACCATGAAAAATCAATACAGAAAATAAAAGTATTCATTAAAATAATATAACATAATAATTTATAGTTTTAATGCTTTTTAAAGTCTATTTGCCATTGATTGATCAGTACACTTAATGTTTTTTAACAGTCGAGACTACAAATAATTTATATACACATTTTTCTTTAATCTCTCAAACACATTTTAAGAGCAAATTCAAAACAAATAATATTTTAAATACGATAATTATTCTTAATAATATTATTTTAATAAACATGATATTAAAATATTATAATCGTATGTGAAAACAAAAATAATTCCAAAAACGAATCCTACTAAATTAAATGATTCTCACTTTGAAAGTTCTCATGCTTCTTGAAATTTGAGACAATAAATAATTTGTAAATATTTTTCGCTATTCTCCAAATACACAAAACTCCATACTAATAATAATCGTCGTGATAATCAAATGCAATCAATAAGGGAAGAGTCCTATTTAAAACTTATCATTTTAATTCATTTCCATTCTTTAGTTGACCAATTTTGTCAAGTATCATTTTCAATACGCATTATGTCTTTTTCCTCATTTGTCATTGTAAGAAATATTAAACCGTTTATATATTTTGAAAATATCAAACACATTAATTTAGTAAAGTTTGTAGAAAAGCTATACTTAACTTGAAAAGAAATGTGGTTGTATCATATATAAAGCTATTATTATAGCTCAAATTTAGGCCATTTTTTAAATAAACAGGATAAAAAAATATTTAAATTATTTATAGGAAAGAAGAGAGTAGTTAAAAAAAAATCGCTTATTTACATTTTCAAAGAATATGAGAAATTGGTGGGAAGGTAAAATATTTAATGTCTTAAGATTTAGGTGAATAAGAATACGTGTGGAAAATAGTCAAAATTGCGTTCAACGAATATATTTTATTTTACATTGTAAAAAAATAAAAGAAAAATTATGTTAGAATAACAGAATCATGTTCAATATAATAACAATGTAAACACATAATAAATGAAGGATTTAGTTCAATAATAACTCTATTAATCAAGTTGAGGAGTATAACAATAAATTAACATATTTTTCTTGACTGAGAGTTTATCTTACGCCCGGGAAAATCAATGAACAAAAAAACAAAAAATCATTTCTGTGTTTTTAACTACTTGAAGTCAAGAAAGTGACATGCAATATAGAATGAAGGCGAGATAATGGACATCCATTATTGTATATGGTCAAAGTCAATGGCCGAAAATCAAAGGTCTTAATTATATTGAACTTTAAAAAATTTTATAATCAACAAAATTAAATGTATTTTTATCCCTCACGTTGGGTACATTTTTTTTACCCACCTAATTAGAAAATTGTGTTCTGAATCCATATAGTCTGATCAAAAAAAGATTTAGCTTTTGTAACCAAACATTATCGGTCCAAATATCATTGAAAGGAGTATATCGAAAAAAAAAAATCACGTAAAATAGTGTTTGGCAATATTAATACAAACCAAACATGAATTGACTAGGAAGCAATTTCTAATTATCTAAATAGAAGGGATAACTTTTTTAAATTGTGGAGATTAATCCCAAATTTGAGTTATTAAATCCTTGATTGTAAAAGGGATTTTTTTTCTTATTAATTTTTCGTTAAAATTGTCTAAAAGAAATGTTGGAACAACTTGAAATTAGTAATATATATATATATATATATATATATATATTAAATGTGATTAATATTCTGAAAACAAAACTTTGATACTTATCTATACTCTGTATAAAGTAAATTACCATTTTAATCCTAAAAACAGCTGAGCGATAAAGATTATTGGAACTTTTGTTTATGTATATAAATTTTTGTTGGTGACCTAAATAAATAACTAGTCTCAGATTTCGTAAACAGTGTACCAAATTTGAATCCTGTGAAAACGTAACTACACTAAAGGTGATAATTTTTTTTCGACACAGATCAATTATTTACAAAAATTAATTGATAACTCGCATCTAAAGAAAACTTGAAGTATCTGATTTTTACTAGACTATGTTTAGAGAAGTTAATTTCCCAATTTTTATTTTTGTTTTCATGAAAAATAAGTTATTCATAAAACAAGTTGGATGGGTTAGGAATTTAGTTGAAGTTTAGTATTTTTTTTTCTCTAAAACATTAGTTATTTTATGAATAATGTTGCAATATATTACTTTCAATAAATTTGTTTCTTTAAATTTATACCTATTTCATGAAATTTGTTATCTTTTTTAATTTACACAACAAAAAACTAGTGAAATATAAAATATAGTTTAGACCTTCCTTGTCTCTATAATTGTGTACCAGCATTGTAGCCCAGGTGTCTCTCTGCATCAATTTCTTAAATTTTAAAGGGTCAACGCAAATAGTTGGTTTAACTTGAATCCATGTGAGTTCACAGCAACACAAACACAACCCAATCCCAAATCCCGCACCCTCTTTCTCCCCTCTTTCCCTTTGCCTTGGAACTTCCTAATCGAAATCATGTCCAATTTCAACTTCAACCCAAACGCAGATCCGACCCTAAATTTTAACGACCAGGATCCGAATACAACTGCAAACCCTCAGCTTCCGCTTCAGAACCTCTCCCAGGTTCGGACCAGAATTGATTCTCTACAGCACTTCCTATCTCAATCCATCAGCACCAACACTCCTCTCACCACCGATCAAATCGCTATGGTCTCCACCCACATCATCTCATCCATCCACCAAATCATCGTCAACGGTGCCGCCCTCGTAACTTACTCCCAACATTCCACCGCCGCCGTCACACCAGATGCGTCGTCGTATCCGAAGCCTGAACCATCCGCCACCGATAAAACAAAGCAACTACTCGATTCCAAACTCGAACCTCCCGAGGACGATGACGGCGTCGAAGACGATGTCGTGGATTGTGAAATCGTGGAGCTCGACGCCGTGGAACTCCTCGCGGAGCACATCCACTTCTGCGAGATCTGCGGGAAAGGCTTCCGGCGCGACGCGAATCTCCGCATGCACATGCGAGCGCACGGGGACCAGTTCAAGACTCCGGAGGCACTGGCGAGGCCGTCGGAAACCGGCGCGGCGCGGCGCGCGATGCGGTTCTCTTGTCCGTTCGAAGGCTGCAACCGGAACAAGCTCCACCGGCGGTTCCGGCCGCTGAAGTCGGTGGTGTGCTTGAAGAATCACTTCAAGCGGAGCCACTGTCCAAAGATGTATTCGTGCACCCGGTGCCACAAGAAGCACTTCTCGGTGCTCTCGGATTTGAAAAGCCACGCAAAGCACTGCGGAGAGTGCAGGTGGAAGTGCACGTGCGGGACCACGTTCTCGAGGAAGGACAAGTTGTTCGGCCACATTGCGCTGTTTGAGGGCCACGCGCCTGCGCTCGCGTGCGACGAAGAGGATAAAGGGAAGCAAGTGGCGGAGTGTGATGAAGAAAATCCAATGCTGACGACCGAAAGTGGATTTGGATTGGGTAATTGCTTTGGGGACGAGGAGTTGCCGGAAGGGTTTTTTGATGATTTTGGATCCATTGATGACTACTGTTTAAGGGAAGTTTTAGGGTTTCCGAGTAATTGATATTGCATATGTATGTATTCATGGGATATTCATATTGAATTTTATTGCTTTATTTGTATTTATGTCTTTGTTTTATTGAAGGATTATAAGTTTTCATCAAACACACACCGAAATAAAAGATCATTACAAATTTTGTGTCTGAAAAAACTAGTTAAATAATCAAATAAATGAACAAGGTGATAATTGCTGCAGTTTTTGAAGCATTAAAATTCTCTTATAACATTGGAAGATATCACACTTATCCACATTAAAACTATTCTTTATTCTAATTTTCATTGGTACAAGAAAAGAAGAGAAGGTCCTGAAGGTGTAGGACACTGACCTTTCAGAGGCCGGTGGTAGACTCTTATGGCGTTGAAATTAGAGGAAGAGTCCAAAAAGGAAAGATGTGTTTGAAAACTTTTACTACATATGAAATTGGAATCAGGGTTTCGATCTTCACTTTTTGGGGCTGCCCTTTTTGCAAGCTCCTTTTTGAAACACCATCACATAGGTTGTCTTTTCAGGTCTCTCCACACCTAGCATGGCTGATGATACCCATTTTTTTTTCTATTCTTCGTTGAGAGTGTCTTTGGTTGAGAGGACACAAATACATCACCAAATTTGTTTATTCTTCGTTAAGAGTGCATTTGGTTGAGATAACACGCACGTAGTTTATATAAATAAGTAACTTAGAGGGGGAAATGAAGTGTAAATAAATCAAGAATAAAGTGAAAGCAGGGTTGTTAATGTAAATAAGTAACTTAATCACATTTACTAATACAATGAGACATGAAGTGGATTGACATCTCACTGATTTAAACATCTGACAAAATTAATTCGGCATAATAAATATAACTTAGGTAGCTATTGTACATTAAGAATGTACATGAAACTATATAGTTTGAGAATGGAGACTAGAAATGCAGACAAGTGCATGCTCAGATCGACTGTGGTGTTGACGAAGATACAAAACTTAAGGCGTTACCTCTAAACCTATAAATTAACTATCTTTACATTTATTATTAAAAAATCGATTTTAATTTACCTTAATCTCATAAAATTAAATTTTAAGATAAATTTTGCATCAACTTATCAACTTATATATCTTAAATTTTTGAATTGTGAAATTTTTAACACATTTATCATTGAGACATATATTTTAAGCCTGAAACTACGTATTAATTATGATCTAATAGGAGATGGCTTGACTGTCACAAATAACAACTTTCTTTATATTATACATCATTGTAAAATGTGAACTTTAAATAATAACATTAAATAGGATCAAAGTAATTAAAACTTTGTAATATTTAAGTATATTAAAAACAACTTTTTTATATATCCCTTAATAGAGTATACTAATATTTCATAGATTCTGCACATGTATAAAAACAGTTCATGTTAATAAACATAATTAATGGTATCATACATTGACAAACGTTAATGTAATCAGGGTCCCATCCAGTCCAATTTTATTTTTCTTTTCTAAATTCACTTCGATGATGATTGTTTCGAATATATATATATATATATATATATATATATATATATATATATATATATATATATATATTTTGACATCATATTTATTTTTCTACAATCAACTATTCTTTATAATTATTTATTTTATCTTTCTTTTAACAATATAAAAATTAATTTTTGTTAACACTATCGTATCTTTATAAAAATTGTTAAATAATAGTCAGATGTTAAACAATTTTTTCCTTTAATAAAATATAATACAAATAATTTTATTTCTTGATCTATATTAGAAAACATTAATTACCATATATAAAGAAACAAATAAACTACAATAAAAAAAATATGTTTTTGTTGTGTTTTATATGACGACAATAATATTATTAAATAAATTAACACTTAAAAAAAAACGATTTCATCACTTAACGCTCTTGTTAAAAATCATTTAAGAAAAGTTGTTTGAACTTAGTAAAAGAAGTAGATGATGAAAAACTTTTTCATCATGGAGATAACTATCAACTAATGCAATCATGAAAGAAACAATAATATAGAGCCACGCTCGAGATATAGTCATGGCGGCTGGCCCCACTTCATACTATTCTTAGGGTTGAAATTTGACAACCACTACGTTTGCAATTGCATCACCTCGATCATCTGTTATGTTATGACCACTGTACTTGGTTTGGTTGACCTATAACATCTCACGTGATTCTCCATGCACCCGCGCAATTTGAGTTCCTATATATAGTATAATTTGCAGCAGAACCATGCAAGATCAATTGAACATTTTTCAGAAGTTGAGAATTGAGACAAGACAGTTAAACCACTCCGAAAACAAAACTTTGATTTTGTAGGACCAGCTAGCAGAGACAATAATAATGTCGGTTTCTCTGGAAGCGTTGGCAATGGCGGGTGCAAGTGACGAAGATTTTGGCATGGATATTGAAGAGTGGGAACACAAAGATTTGGATCAGTATCCACCACCTCATTTACTTGCCCAAGAAGAAGAAAAAGACGAACAAAACAAAAGAGTGAGAAGGTTAAAGAAGAGTCATGTTTATGGCTTTCCAACCACCCATCTTCTTCGCAATCACAACGCGTGCGAATATGAGAAGGAAGAAGAACATGGTGTTACCTTCAGCAATAATATCCAAGAAAAGTTAGACAGAACAGTGGAAGCTATATGGTCAAAATGGTCAGGGTCAATGAAAATAATGGCGACAACACTTCAAACATTAATCATGATCATAGGAAGCTTCATTACCTAGTTACAGTATTATACAAGTTTTGCTAACAATTGGATCACATTAGGTTGTGCAGAACAAATATTCGGCTTCATAATTTATTTTCTAATTTCCCTTTTAGGAAATTTTTTATGTTATTTAGAGGGGATTATATATATATATATATATATATATATATATATATATATATATTTTTTTTTTTCTTTCCGTGTTGAACAAGTATGCAATGTAATAGTGACATGATCTTGTGTGAGTACAACTATTCTTTCTTAATTCGTTTACTTTTAATAAAAATAAGGAAACTGTCTAGTTAGAATAGAGTTTGTATACAAAAATGCAGTTTTATAGATGATTTCCAATAAATTTATTTTTAAACGATACATTTTCAGAAAGAGAGCGTGTGTCTATATATATATATATGTTATAAAATAAAGGTAATAAGAGAGACAAAGGAGAGGAAGAATAGAGAATGAGAGAGTAGGGAGCAACTTCTGTTTTTATGTGTGTCTAATTACTGATAGGACGAGTCCTATTTATAGGTACAATATGGTAACCCAGAAAGGATATAAAATCAAATAGTAAATACAAAATATTACATCATAAAGAGTAATGAATAATATGATTATCAATCATATGAGTAATTGTATAAATCAATGGACGACCATTAATTCATAACACTCCCCCTTGGGTGTCCATTGATAAAAGAATGTGCCTCGTTAAAACCTTACTAGGAAAAACCCTTTGGGATAAAAACCTAGTGAAGGAAAAAGAGTACATCATTCTATATAATATTGTTCTTTGCATCTTCTAATTTCTCCCCCTCATGTAAACTTACATCATTAAGATGGCGGAGTCCAATCCTATGAACCAATTGCTCAAAAGTTCTCCTTGGCAAAGACTTTGTAAATAAATCTGCTAGATTTTCACATGAGCGAATCTTTTGGATCTCTACATCACCATTTCTTTGAAGATCATGAGTGAAAAAGAATTTTGGAAGAATATGTTTTGTTCTGTCTCCTTTAATATATCCTTCTTTCAATTGAGCAATGCATGCACTATTGTCTTCATATATCGTTGTTGGTTTCATTTTTCCCAAGGATAAACCACAAGTTTGTCGCACATGTTGAATTATAGACCTTAACCAAACGCATTCACGACTTGCCTCATGTAATGCTAAAATTTCTGCATGATTTGACGATGTTGCTGTTATTGTTTGTTTCACAGATCGCCATGAAATCGCTGTGCCACCACATGTGAACAAATATCCTGTTTGTGATCGACCATTATGAGGATCTGATAAATAACCTGCATCTGCATAACCCATTAGATCTAATTTTGAATCATTTGGGTAAAACAAGCCCATATTCATAGTGCCTTTAAGGTAACAGAGTATTTGTTTTACTCCATTCCAATGTCTTCTTGTAGGTGAAGAACTATATCTTGCTAACAAATTTACAGCAAATGCTATATCGGGTCGAGTATAATTAGCAAGATACATTAGTGCTCCTATAGCACTAAGATATGGTACTTCAGGACCAAGTAGTTCTTCATCTTTTTCTTGAGGTCTAAAAGGGTCTTTATCAACATCTAATGACCTCACCACCATTGGAGTGCATAGTGAATGTGATTTGTCCATATAGAACTTTTTAAGCACTTTCGTTATATAAGCTTCTTGATGTACAAGAACACCTTTGTTTAAATACTCAATTTGTAATCCCAAACAAAACTTTGTCCTTCCAAGATCCTTCATCTCAAATTCTTTCTTTAAACAATCAATTGCCTTTGTGAGCTCATTAGGAGTTCCAACTATGTTTATGTCATCTACATAAACAACAATTATGGCAAATTCATTCTCGGATCTTTTCATATAAATACAAGGACAAATAGGGTCATTTTTATACCCTTCCTTTAATAAGTACTCACTTAGACGGTTATACCACATACGTCCTGATTGTTTCAATCCATAAAGGGACTTATTCAATTTTATTGAATAATCCTTTTTAGAATTTGCTTTGTTGGGCACATTAAATCCTTCAGGGAGTTTCATATAAATATCATTTTCCAAAGAGCCATACAAATAGGCTGTAACAACATCCATGAGGTGCAGATTCAAACCTTCTTGTGCAACAAGGCTAATTAAATATCTAAATGTTGTTGCATCCAATACTGGAGAATATGTCTCCTCAAAATCAATACCAGGTCTTTGTGAAAAACCTTGAGCAACTAACCGTGCTTTGTATCTAACAATTTCACCATTCTCATTTCGTTTTTGTACAAAAACCCATCTGTACCCAATAGGTTTTACACCCTCAGGTGTGCGAACTACAGGTCCAAAAACCTTTCGTTTAGCAAGCGAATCTAATTCTGCTTGGATTGCATCTTTCCATTTTGGCCAATCATTTCTTTGCCGACAATCTTCAATTGTCATTGGTTCTTGATCATCATTGTCACTTATGACATCCTTTGCTACATTATATGCAAAAACCTCGTCAATATTGACTTTATTTCGATTCCATATTTTATGATTCATGACATAATTTATTGAGATCTCATCATTTTCAACAATTTCAGGTACCTGAGGTTCTTCTGGAACCGAATCATTGATTATGTCAAAAGAATCTTTTGGGACTTTTACCCCCTCGATTAGGCCATCTTGCCTTTTTTCCCTTTTTCTCACACGAGGATTTTTATCTTTGGAACCCAAAGGCCTACCACGCTTTAGGCGTGTTTGAGATTCATTTGCTATATTAGATTGTCCAACAGGAATATCAATTCTGATTGGAGTATTAGCAGCGGGTATATGCGACTTAGTTACCCTTTTTGTGTCAGTAAAAGCATCTGGTAATTGGTTGGCCAATTTTTGTAAATGAATTATCCGTTGAACTTCTAGTTCACACTCTTTTGTACGAGGATCAAGATGAGATAATGATAATTCATTCCAACCAATATCTTTTTCCAGTTTCTTTCTTTCTCCCCCTAACGTTGGAAAAATTGATTCATCAAAATGACTATCAGCAAATCGAGCTGTAAATAAGTCACCTGTTGATGGTTCAAGATATTTTATTATCGATGGAGAATCATATCCAACATATATTCCCAAACGTCTTTGAGGACCCATCATAGTCCTTTTTGGTGGGGAAATTGGGACATATACAGCACACCCAAAAATTCTTAAATGAGAAATATTTGGTTGTTGACCAAAAACCAACTGTAAAGGAGAGTATTTGTGATAACTTGTTGGTCTGATGCGAATCAATACTGCAGCATGCAGAATTGCATATCCCCAAGTAGTCATTGGAAGATTAGCTTTCATAAGTAAAGGTCGTGCAATCAATTTTAGACGTTTTATCAATGATTCTGCAAGTCCATTTTGAGTATGAACATGTGCTACTGGATGTTCAACTTCAATTCCAATTGACATACAATACTCATTAAAAGCATGAGATGTAAATTCACCAGCATTATCAAGACGAATTTTCTTAATTGGATAATCTGGGAAGTGGGCTCTTAACTTGATCAATTGTGCTAATAACTTAGCAAATGCTTGATTTCGAGTTGATAGTAAACAAATATGTGACCATCTAGTGGACGCATCAATTAATACCATGAAATATCTAAATGATCCACATGGTGGGTGTATTGGACCACAAATATCACCTTGTATTCGTTCTAAAAATGAGATTGACTCATTTCTAATTTTTTCTGGTGATGGTCTTATTATCAATTTTCCCTGCGAACATGCAGTACATGAGAAATCATTGGACTGAAGAAGCTTTTGACTTTTAAGTGGATGTCCACATGAGTTTTCAGCTATTTTTCGCATCATGATATATCCAGGATGACCCAACCGATCATGCCAAACAAGAAATTCATTCTTATTTGTAAGCTTCTGGCTTACAATAACATGCGTCTCAATCGCATTAATATATGTGTAGTACAAGCCATAAGAGAAGGCTGATAATTTCTCCAATACACATTTTTTATTTGACTCAATTTGAGTGATATAAAGATATTCAACATCTCCTTCATTATTTGTCTCAATATGATATCCATTTAGACGAATATCCTTGAAACTTAATAAGTTTCTATTGGACTTAGGAGAATAAAATGCATTTTTAATATGCAATCTTGTACCTCTTGGCAGAAGTACTGTAGCTCTTCCAGAGCCTTCAATTATATTTGTAGTACCAGAAATAGTACTAACATTGACTTCTCGCATTACCAAAGTAGAGAAAAATTTATTACTCTTGAGAATTGTATGAGTTGTTGCACTATCAGCAAGGCACAGATCCTCATCATTGGTGTTAATGCCAATATTCATTCTTCATATAAACATAAATATCAATATTAGAGATTACTTTGTAAGAGGAGAGAAAGAAAAAAAAATAAAATAAAATAGAGGATTTTATTCATAAAAACATAAAAACTTGTACATATAAAAGCAACATGAATTAAATATAAAACATTGTCTTAAAAATTAATCATAAAATAAAATTATTTTCTAACACTCCCATCACCAATAAGGTGATCAATGCTTCCATCGGGTTTAGAAAAGAAATCACCAATATCAAGATGAGTAGTATCCATATGACCATAATCAGAATCACCATCTTCATAAGCAAAGTGTGTTTCTACATTCTTCTTTTTAAGTGATTCTTGGTAGAGTTCAACAAGATGCTTTGGTGTATAACAGGCACGGGTCCAATGACCTTTACTACCACAACGGTAACATATATTTTCAGCCTTTTTGCCATTATTTTCACCCCTTTCTTTTTCCTTTTTCGCATTCTTGTTCCACTTCTGTTGATGAAGTTTCTCTTTGAAAATTTCCTTTATAACCATGTCCACGACCATGATTAATAGCACGACCACGACCACGACCATGGCTACGACCACGGCCAAAATTACGACCACGATTATTATTATGGTCTTGACCTCGTCCATGATTATATGGATCAGATGTTGCTGCATTCACTTCTGGGAATGGAGCAGAACCAGTTGGTCGGGCCTCATGATTTTTCATCAAGAGCTCATTATTTTGTTCAGCCACAAGAAGGCATGAAATCAATTCATAATATTGATTGCTCCATTCACTTCTGGGAATGGAGCAGATTAGGCGGATCTCATGATTTTTCATCAAAAGCTTTATTGCTTTGTCCAGCCAGCCATGCATAGGCATGAAATAAATTCACAATATTTGTGAAGTCTCTTTTCACAATATTTTTGTTATGAGCAAATTAGTTGCTTTATTTCTTTATTTAATGGTATCCCAATATCCATTGCATCTAAATATATTTCAACATTTAAAATCCAATATAAGGAATTCTTCCTTACAATATCAAGGGTCACAAATCCAAATTTTGCAACGTTTCGCGTGTTTAAAACTAACACATAAAATAATAATATTAATAATAATCATCATCATCAAAATAATAATATTAATAATAATCATCGTCATAATAAAAATATTATGACAGAGAATTTTGCAACGTTTCGCGTGTTTAAAACTAGCACATAAAATATTAATATAATCAAATTTCATGTATGAAATTATTAAAATCAAATAATAATAATAATAATAATAATATGACAGAGAAAAATAAATCAAACAATTATCATTACACAAAAAAAAGAAAATGAGATAAAGTTTGTGAATGAGAAAAAGATTAGAAAGAACCTCGGTTAAGGAATATAGAGCGTTGTTCTTAGGGAGAAAAAAAAGAAAAAAAAAATATGCCTTCACGCTCAGTTGGATAACCCTCGTGCTGATAACGTGTTATAAAATAAAGGTAATAAGAGAGACAAAGGAGAGGAAGAATAGAGAATGAGAGAGTAGGGAGCAACTTCTGTTTTTATGTGTGTCTAATTACTGATAGGACGAGTCCTATTTATAGGTACAATATGGTAACCCAGAAAGGATATAAAATCAAATAGTAAATACAAAATATTACATCATAAAGAGTAATGAATAATATGATTATCAATCATATGAGTAATTGTATAAATCAATGGACGACCATTAATTCATAACAATATATATATATATATATATATATATATATATATATATATATATATATATATATATTAGAGTGTCTCTTGATTTTTCATGTTCTATATTCTTTGTTTCAATTTAAAGCCTATCCATCTCTTGATATACAATTACTCTTGAAAAATATTTATTTATAATACATAAAAATTAAATTAATTACATATAAACATCAATTTTTCTTTTTGGTAATTATATGTCATAATTATTAAAGATGAAATATTGTGTAGTTACCTTAATCATTAAGAAATTTATTAATACAATTAATAGAATTAAAGCTTTTTTTTACTAAAATTATAACTTTTTTATTATAGTAAAAATAAGTATGTTAATAGTTGATGTAGGGATTGTATATCTTATAAAATTTACATGTAATAGGTAATTCAGTTACTTAATTGAATTCTCCAAATTTCACACTCATATTAACTTATTCATGGAAGATGAATTCTCCAACAACTAGATAGAGAATTGTGCTACTCACACGAAGTTTAACACAGACATTTAATACTTATCAACTCGATTAATTCTTTAATTATACATATTCCATTCAAATTATTTTGTAATTCATACTTTACTTATATTTTAGATCAATCCTAATTGAGTATGACAAAAGATTTATTATCTTGTAAATATCACTGGAAAAAAATCATTAAATAACAACTATATTTATATATAAAAAAATTAATCATTATATTAACTAAATTAAAAACTATTTTATAAATCAAAAGTTATTTGTACTATTTAAAATAGTTTAAACTAAATTTTTTTACTATTAATAAAATATTATAATTCATTTTTGAATTAAAATTTAAACTGATTTCTAATATTAGTTACTAAATATTTAGCTACTTAATTCTATATTAGTCTATAATTTAAAAATATAGACTAATTTAAAATTAATAATAGTAATTAAAATTTTGATGATTAATATTAGAGATTAATTTAAACTCTAAATTATAAATCAATTATGTTTTTTTATTAATAACAAAAGCTATTTAAATATCAATAATTTTTAATTTATAAAACAATCACTAATTTAGTTAATATAGTTAATATAATAGTTAATTATTTTTATCTTTAATTTAGTTGTTATATTTAATTTATAGTATATTTCTTTTTTCTCATAGTTTGATTCAGTTTGTCACTTTCCACGTGTAGTCCTCTGAATTTCCTTTGGACCATCTGGGGCATATAAAATTTATGATTTATCGTCAATAATCATTCTACAGACTGGGTTTAATCGTAATAGGTTACATCATCTTATACGTTATACATTCATCAAATTACTCATCTTCTACACCTTCATTTCCACGAACCTTTGTTGCACTGTTGCAAACAACAATGGAAGTCACATGAGTTTGTGAAGAAAAGTTCATACTACTACTCAGTTTCCGACATGGTCAATAGTTTGACATACTTATATTCTTCTATAAAATATCACAAAACAATGCATGTTTAGTCACATGGTCAAATCAAATATATTCACACGGTCACCTTTTAGTTACAGATAGAGTTCTAAGGTCAGATATTTCCAGCCCAGTCAAGTCAAGCAACATTCTATATATTACGACATTTTATATCGCACTCAAATTTATATTTTGAGAAAAGAAAATTATAACTGTGAATAAAATGTTACAAATGAAAAAAAAAATACATTTTTAACAAGTTATTGTATTCGTACATGGTATACCTCAACATATTAAATTATATAAATTTACTGCATTATTTTAATTTTTTTCACTAAAGTAAACTTTTCCCTTAAGAGAAACAAAATCCAAAAGCAATACTAGATAGATTTGTCAAATTCCTAATGGTCAAACATATTCTTTACTTCATATTCATATTACTCTGTCCCATTTGTGCCCTACGAGATCATCAACTATTTGGATAAAGCAATTGTTGTGTACCGTTCCCATTGGTCATAGCTGAATGAATTAATATATCTATAGATTAATTCGTAGTTATATCATGTATAAATGCACACGATATTTTTATAATATTATTTGTATATTTTCTTTCTATGTCATAATTTATTTTTTTCTCTAGTTAATTTTATACAAATAAATAAATTGTAAGAAGGTAATCTCTTAATTCAGTCCATATTTGTTGCAGGAAATTAAGCAACACCCGTGCGGTCAGAGATTTGAAGCTTTGCGTTTACATTTTACATAGTTTCATGAAAAGCCCGTGCACCCTTGAACTTTTTCGCAGCCAAAAAGGAACAATGCACTGATATCATGGTGTATATATACAAGGTACCACAGTCCTCATATTTTGCATGTTATAAATCATCTCTCACATTTGTTTTTCTACACATCAAGTCTACCCCACACGGCAATCTAGTACTTGGTTTCATTAATTAAAGTTGAGTACGAGGTTCTGTAAATGTCAGTTGAAGCTTTTGCAATGGCTGGTATGGATTACATGGAGAACACAATCAATGTTGGTGCATTGGAACAGAGCTTGAAACAGTTGCAGGCACCGCAGGTTATAATGTCTGAGACTAATGAGCAAAGTTTAAGTGGCGAGGGTGAGAAAGGTCATTGCAGCAGTTGTTTAGGGTTGGACAGTGAGATGGCGATGGAGTGGGTGAAAATGAAGATGCGCGAATGGGCCATAGCTGTTGCTTCAGACAATCACACCAAAGCTGAACTTAGGGTTTCGGAGATTCTTCTTATAATGGATAGTCATCATTTGATGCACGCCAGTAATTAATTAAAAGCGATTTTTTTTTTCTTTTTTGATCGATTGTATTCCATTTGTTCTTTATAGTTGTATGGTCCCAAATATTCTTTTCATTAATCAGCTTTGTTGTGTATACATGAAGAACTTTTTGTTGCATTTTTATGTTGTAGTTACATTTCAGTTTCTTCAATTCAATGGTTGAAAAAAGTATAACCGTGTAAACTCGTGAAAAAACAATGGAAGAGAAAGGAAGAAAACTGGGAAAATAGTTTGTTTTAAAATAATTAAATAAAAGAATTATAATGATATTATAATTCCTAATTTTTATTTTTATAAAAGAAAACGGGGAAAATAGTTTGATTTTTTTTTAAATAATGTAATTATTTCTATTAAATGATATTAAAGTCAGATTTTAAAGTATTACGTGTTAAAATTCAAATTTATTAAATATTAAAGTCTAATATATTATACTTAAAATGTGTCTTGTATCAAAATCAAAGATTTTAAAATAATAAATAATCAAAATTTTGACACATAAAACTTTCAAATTATGCTAACACTAATTTAAGATAAAGGACCACATTAAATATTTTATAAAAATAGAAACTCAATTAAATAAAAATCAAATATAATAACTAAAACAAATTAAAGATTTAGATACAATAACTAAATTACTAATATAAAAAAAAAAACCATACTCCCAATTATTTGTTATATATTTCAAATAAAGAGTAGTGGTGCTTGTAATCATCAACCCGACTTGAAGTATAGAATAATATTCATTTCATGTTGTATATATTTATGTCATATAGAATTGTATGTAAAATGGAATTCAAAAATTATAATTATTTAACAACAACATTATATATATACTATATATTATGTTTGGAATCATGGTTGTATAATTATTCCGGTGAAAAGGACACATAATTATAAGTCTTCCATAAATTCAAGTGACTTATTGAGTTATACATATAGTAAGAATGCTAAAATCAACTTTTTTTTTCTATAAGTTTATACTGTTTTCCTTCATTTTACTCGATCTTGGTGAGTACTTACTAAATATTAGTGCATCCAAAAACTTGAATAGAAAAGGTCCTTCCTCTCCATTTATTTGCGAAATTGGTCACATTTAAAATTACGTTGTAGATATGCATAGACAAGCACGGGTTTAACATGCATGTTCTTGCATGGCGTTTCAGGCATTGACCGAATAACGATGTTGGTGTTATAGTGACAGATGACGTTATTGCTGATCCATGAAGCAACAGTATATGAGAGATATCACGTGTGGAATTGGAGACTCTAAAACAAGTGAAGTTATTGAGCCATGCAGCATCCGTGACTTAGTTTATTTTTAGTTGCCTAAACCTAAAAAACCCTTTGTATAAATTGGTTTTGCGGCTATCGAAGCAATTCACATTCACACTTAGCATCGTTTTGGAAGCATGTCTTTCGAAGCTATGGCAATGGCGGGCATGGATTACAAAAAGTGTGGCATTTCTTTGGAAGAGTGTGAGACCCTTTATCCACACCAGTCTCTGCATCTTCTGGTAGAGCCTCATCAATTCCCTAATTTGACTGCAGAAGCTGTCAAAGCAAAGATCCAAAAGTGGGCAAAAGCTGTTGCTTCATGTTCCAACCAACACACTGTCACAAATCACAAATAACTCCATGCATTTTAGCTTAAGCTTATAACCTACACCATGTTTAATTCCCTACCATTAATCTGTAATACTTATTTCTTCTTATTGTATTATGTTGATGCAAATTGAAGCTTGGAAATTAACAAATCTCTTGTCTTTATTTTATTACTCTTTTTCTTTCCTTTTACCTGTACTATTTTATATTGTTATTCGTGTAAAATTGATTATTTACTTTTTTATTATTACATATGTTTATTATAAGAAAAATAATTTTTTAACAACTAAATTTTAATAACATTCTTTTGTGACCTTAACCAATTTAGTTTTCATAACTAAGGTAGTAGAAAAGAGGGTGGAAATGTACTTCTTGCATTTTGTTAGGAACAAGACAATAAATAGCACAAGAATTTAACGTGGTTCCACGTACAATGTGTATATCTAGATCCACGACTATACTAGGAAGTACTTTTATTTTTGGTGTATCTCAAGCTTTACATATGATCTCTTATATAGTAAAAGAGAGAACCACATCTCACAATTCTTAGCGATGGGACTAAATCAAACACCATAACAAGTGGTATCAGAGCCGATGGTTAAAACTGGCTCAGACGAGCGCAGGTCCCTGTATCGAAAGTCTTCCTAGAAGGAGTTCCAGGTAAGCGTGTCCCGTTAAGATGAACGACGGTACGAGAATGGATATTCGTGGTTGGAAATGCTTTCGCTGGAAGGAGAGTGTACCAATGTGGTTGAAGGGAATCACCCTTATGGGGGAAATGGTTAAGAATCCAAGTGTGAGTTTAAGTCTCACATTGACTAGAAATGAGAAAGTAGAGCACTATATAAAAATAAAGACTCATAAACCCATTACCTTAAAGGTTTTGGGTTGGGAGTGGTGTTAATGCCTTATGTGGCTATACTCAAATCTCATTGATGTTGTATCTCCCTAGTGAAACTCCGTCTGTAAAACCTTACAAATGATATCAAAGCTGATGGTTAAAACTGATTCAAATGAACCTAACACATTTGATATCATAATATGAACTGGTTTTCAGTGGTAAGTTGTCAAGCTTTGTAATCAAGTCAGTATGAGAGAAAGTTAATAATTATAATTAGTTAATCACAAAGTTCAAATGTCTTTTTTTTCAAAAAAAAGAGTATGATATATATATATAGGCGATAATATTAGTTACCTATGTAATAGTAAGATTGAGTTCAAAAACTAAGATGAAATATTTGCAAATTTTGAAGATTTGGTTAAATTTATTTAGTTTAGATAATATGATGTGTCATGTGTTTTTAGGAAGCAAAATGATGATTATAGTTTCAAATAATAATATTTTAGAGAAAAGTTATACTCACTTCCTATGTAAGTTATCATGTTAGAGGTAATGATAAATGGTACTTAATGTCTTGTTGTTTTAAAAATATATATTTTTAACACTCGTATTTTATTTAATTTTTAAATAAACGTTACATATATTTTAATTTTAATAAATTATAATTATCTTCTCATATGTTTTAACTAAAAGAACATTTATCTCCCCTACTTTATTTTAAAATATTATATAAACTAAAATTCAATAAAATATTGATCGATATATATTAAAGTATCATTAAAAGTGATAAGGTGGTTTAGAAGTAAAATTTGATATACAAATTTCTTAGCAAAAACTACAAATCATCTTATGCAATTTTTTTTTTTTTATATAAAAACTACAAATCTTTCCAAACAACTTTGGTAGCAAAAGTTGCAAACCTTTTCATAGATTTGTTTTGGCCAAAATTTCATATCTTTCTGTGAGACACAACAATCCAAACCTCTTTTACGTTCCAAAAACTTGACAACATTTAAATCAATTCTTTAGTTTTAAGAAATATTTTACTTTTTTTCGTTCTTATTATCCGATGGAACTGTGATAAATAAACACTTAAAAACTGACATTAATAAAAGAGAAAAAAATTCAATACATTTCTCTCTATATTTAAGATCCTTTCTTGCAAATAAGAAAATACAACTGCTAAGAGAACTTAAAGATTCAAAGGAAGAATTATTTTTCTCTCTTAATTTTTTCTTTCGAGCACTACAATAGTTAAAATAAAAGGAAATGATTTTGAGGCGTTAATATTGTTTCTTTTGTAATTAAAAAGAACTACTAGAGTAGCAATATATAACCCAAAAGTTTAGCATTAAACTGAAAATGCATTATTTCAACTTCATAATATTTCAACATTCTAATATAAAGTCGTAAAGTTTGATATCAATTAAAATATCTACACACAAGAATCTTAATTTAACTAAAAATATTTTTTCAAATTTCAAGTAACTTTTTAATTATTTTAGCCAAACACAACAAATTGAAATAAGTCTACCGGCAAATAATTTAATTACTTACACTATTTTCAGTAATTAAAGAGATAATTCCAAATTTTAATAAGAACAAATAAGCTAAATTCAATAGTAATTTGCATTCTACGTACTAAATATAAATATACCGTGGGTTAAATATATTTTTTATTCCTTAATTATAAGAAAAATTTGAATTTGTTTATCTTTAAAACTTTGACACGATTTAGTCTTAAATTTTAGAAATTTGTGATTTAGACATTTGGTTCTTGCTAGAGTGTCTTAAAGACACTGTTTAAGGTGTAATTAATGAACATTGAATTTTGTAAGAGTTCATCGTTAAATGTGATATTAAATGAATTATGACCTTAATAAATATGAGTGTAATTTTATTTTATTTAGATGACAAAAATGTCCACAAGTGTTATACATATGTAATTGATAATTTATTTGTTACCTAAAAAAAAGTTAAAAAATAATTAAACAATAAAATAATTATATTTTAATGTTATTAAAAATTAGAAATAATTAAACGTAAAAGAAAATTAATTAACAGAAAATTAAATATTATTTTTAAATAAAGAATAATTAATATAATATTCATTAATTACACCTTAACCATAACTTAGAACACTAATTAACATTTTCCAACCATTTTACTAATATTTGTTAAAATTATTTGACGTTTTAAATATATTTCTGAGCTAACATTGGAGTAGAAATATGTGAAACGATGTGAACAACTCAAATCTTATCATAAAACATGTTTGAAACGTCAAGTAAATTTAATAAAATTTAGTTAAAAAAATTACATTTACATATTTCTAAACTTGAATGACTAAATTTTGTCAAACTTTTAAATATGAACTAATTTCAATTTTTACCGAAAATTAAGAATTAAAATTATATTTAACCATGTATGATTAACACACCTTAAAATCTCAGAACTGGTTACACCATGCCATTCCTGTGTTGGCATACATATCCCTCGGCATTTATTTCCAAATTGATCACATTTTAAACTTGGCTTTGGTGCACAGTGGAATAGTAAGTAGACTGACATTAACGACCACCACGGCACGGATATGACATGTTTCTTGCAATTGCATGCCCTTCCATTTCGGGCATTGATGAATAGATGTGAGCTTCATGAGTTATATGACGTAGTTGCTGACCCAAGTTAAGTACCAAAAGTAGGTCTAGATAATGACACGATAATCAAATAAATATCATTGTGATAGATTTTGAATAAAATTCATATTATTTAAATTTAATATAGCATTACAAAAGGATAC
This sequence comes from Vigna unguiculata, assembly GCF_037176805.1. Lineage (NCBI taxonomy): Eukaryota > Viridiplantae > Streptophyta > Magnoliopsida > Fabales > Fabaceae > Vigna > Vigna unguiculata. The sequence continues at coordinate 48,075,612 of NC_140792.1, forward strand.
ATTTTGTATTTGTTTATATACTATAAAATAATCTTATCTAATTAATGTTGGATTTCTACCACCAATTTTTTTTTCTAATTCCTAGAATTTAGGGACACAAACAATCACATGTAAAAAATGAATTTGCCCGTGCAACACTCGTGAATCGGTCAGTTTTCACAAATTAAAGCACAACAACCTTAGTTTCCTCTGCTATATAAATTACTCTCATGGCTAGCTGCTACCTCAAATCACAAATCACAAATCACAAATCACAACTCTCACTTAGCATTCTCATATTGTGTACCCTCATCTGATCCCTGTTAAAAATGTCCATTGAAGCTATGGCAATGGCGGGCATGGATTACAAAGAATGTGGCATCTCTTTGGAAAAGTGGAATCCCCTTATCCCACAGCAACCTCCTTTGTATCTTGTGGCAGTGCACGAGGAATTGGTTAATTTGCGTGCAGAGGGGATGAAAGCAAAGATCCGAACATGGGCAAAAGCCGTTGCTTCAACTTCCAAACAACAAAGTGTCACAAATCACCAGTTCAAACTACTTGTCTTTAGCTAGTTTTTTGTAGCAACAAAAAGAAGCATAAGCTGGACCCAGAAATTTAAACTACCATGTTTAATTTGCTAGCATTAGTAAGCAATTTATACAGCAGATCGATTTGGTGCATACTATTCCATATTTTTCTCAGTTTCTGGTTTTGATTCTGCAAACGATACTCCTTAACCAATTCTTTTATACAACTTTTTTTGGTGTAGAGATTATTGAAGCAAGTAACAAATATCAGACATGTCTAAAGAACAATTACTCCAATCTACCAACTTTGTTAACCCTGGTTTGTTTTTGCATAGATATTTGACCTCACCACAACTCTCTGCTTCCAGTAATTTCCTAAGAGAAGAAAGGTTAAAACCTCGTTTAAATAAATGAAAGTCATAATTTTCAGAATATGAAGTTTATTACCTATATTTTTACACATGGAAAACAATAACCCTATGTCTGTTTTCAATCGGATTAACTTCTTATGAACGGTGGTAGTGTGCTACAACATCAAGTGTAATGGTCTAAATTTCTCATCTTCCTCCTGACAACTCAATGGCATCTTGGTTATTCATTGAATCTTCTCCCCACTTCATTCTTCTCTGTAGTCTCTCGTAATCTTGCCTCGTAGCAACCTCCACATGCTGCCATTCTTCCCATCTTTGGGCAAGCCCTTCTCCCTCTAACATTCTTACAACTTCTGACATCGCCGGTCGATCCTCCGGCGACGCTTGTGTGCAGAGCAATGCAATTTGTACAATCATTTCAACCTCTCCTATTACGTAATTTTTCTTCAGGTTGCTGTCCACAATAACATCTAGCCTTTTCTCCCGTTGCAGTTTCTTAACCTATACCAAACAAAATATGGTAAAAATAGTAACCAACTGGTATAGCAGAATAATTCAGAGCTTATGTAAGAAGATAACTAGCACAAGCACAACACAAGCACATGTCCTTAACCTTTTGATCATCAACATTATAGAATGTAAAACCATGACTTAGAAAACATTATAGACATAATCAAGGCACCAACAGGCATGCAACAACTTCCATGCATGTCGACACTTATGAGAAAAAAAGTGATGCTAAAATGAGGTTGTCTCACATGGTCAAGCAATAACACGTCATCCTCCTCTTCCAAACGTGAAAAGTCAATAGCACGTTGACCTGTAACAAGTTCCAAAAGCATAATCCCATAACCAAAAATATCAGTCCTTTCTGAAGATTTTCCTGTGGACAAGTATTCTGGAGCTATATGACCCATTGTCCCTCGAACTTGAGTTGTCACAGTAGTATTTCGAACATCAACTAATTTTGCCAAACCAAAGTCACCAACAACTGCTTCAAAATCTCCATCTAGTAATATATTAGCTGCCTTCACATCCCTATGAATAATCCTAGGATTACACTGCTCGTGAAGATATTCTAGGCCACGAGCTGTTCCTAGAGCCACTCGTTTTCTAGTAGGCCAATCCAAAACGGGTTCCCCAGGTCTGAGTTCTGCACCAGTGTCAAAACAGAGAAATTTTCACTTAAAATGCCAAAATATGAAAGCAAACTTAAAGACAATGCAGAGGGTCAAGCTACCCTCAAATTAAAATATTGCCAGACAAAGATACGGAATTCATAAATCGGACACGGTTACATTTGATGTCACATCAGGCTTTCAAACATGCAATGTTACTAAATACCTCGTAGACGATAGGCAACACTTAAGTTTTGCATGAAGGGATAAACTAAGAGACGTTCTGTTGGAGTAGTACAAAAACCAATGAGCCGTAACAGGTTCCTATGGACAGCTACACTTATCAACTCCACTTCACGCTGGAAGGCAGCGTCACCCGCAGGACTTTCATAATCAGTTAACCTTTTGACAGCAACTTTTGTACCATCTGCTAGAACACCTTTATAAACCTTTCCAAAGCCTCCTTGTCCTAATATATTTTTCTCGCTGAAGTTGTCTGTAGCTATCTGTAGTTCTTTCCAGGAAAATCTTTTTATTTGACCAAATGTAATTCGGCGATCGACCTCACCTGAAAATACATGAGAAAAAATATATTCAAATAGCTTGTTAGCAAGAGAAATTTTCAAAAAATGGTAAAATAGATAGTTCATATCAACCATAGTTTGAAAAATGATGGTAAACTAGAAAGCTTGACCGTTTCTTTGTTTTATTTATTTTTTCTTCAGCTCTTGAGCATACATTGTCCTTGTCTCGGTCTACTTCTCTTCTTTTTATAAAATTAATGTTACACAGTATTTCAACTAGTTGTCACAATTAAAAGCATTACAAGATAGTTCAACCAGTTAATTCTTCATTCATCTCACAAATATTTAACCATATGCCAAAATGAAGGAAAAGCATAGCCAAAACATATTTGCAACACTAAAGTTTGAAGAACTAAGCCTAATCAATAAAAAATAATATTACATTAATTAGACAGATGCTCTAAAATAGAAAAAATATTACTGCAGACAGACAGATGCTACACACATTAATACTGGATACCAGTATTTTTTAAAAGAAAAATGCAATTCCAATAAAGAGATGGTGCATTAAGAGCTATGGAGTGCACCATTCATAAAAACTAATCTAAATGAGGACAACAATGACTTATGTCATAAATTCACGATTTTATAGCATTAGATCAACTTTGAGCAGAATGTGCAGGCAGTTTCACCGGATCAATAGCTACTAATTCTGAAGCTACAGACAATCTACAAAAACTTTGTGAAGGCTGAAAAAGGAACACAAACCTGGAACATCTACAAAAATTTCACGCTTGCACCCCTTGTACCAGAAGAACAGCAGACAACCAAGAAAAAGAATAACAACTAAACCTGCAACTATTCCAACTATGAGGCCTACTTTTGTTTTATGAGACGAACCTGTCAAATGAAGGAAAACTAGTTTTCAGCTTGTTGCCTGTAAATGGAGGGGGTGGGAGACGGAAAACACTTTACAGATCAAAACAGTATTAACAAAAGTAACCTTGAACTGCATTATCAGATGAGCAAAGATGATGATAACTCACTCCACAATTCAAATTATTTCCAGTGAAACTGCAATGGGCAATACAGTGGAACATAAATAAGCCTATTTAAGCAACGGATGAATTTTTTGTACAAATTTATAGTTTTATCCAAGGACACCATAAACATGAAAGTTAGATGTGTGACGACACAACAAAGAACAAGATACCAAATAATTCCAAACAAGCAGATATTAGTGAGACTTGTATGAAGGATAAAATGATGGACAATCAGCTTAGGTTTGAACATGTACAAAGAAAGCCACTAGAAATAAGGAAAGTAGATTTCATGGCTTTTAGCCTTGAAAAAAGGGATAAAGGGAGACCCAAAAAGACATGGCAGGAAATTATGGAAAAGTATCTCATATTGAATAATATCACTGAAATTTTGGTTTGTTACAAACTCAATTGTATTGTACAATCCATGTATCCAACCTCACCTAGTGAGAAAAGGCTATTATTATTGTTTCCTTAACAATGGTCCTTAGGAAACCTGATCAGTATTTGCCAATGAAAAATTGTATTTCTTTTAATGTGACAAAAAATTACCACCTTAAACTTCTGCCATTCAATATTATATATTGGGTATATGGAAAAAGTCCGGCAATGAGAATTCTAAATTAGGTTGGAGAAATTGAATAAGTGATGATTACAAATCTTTCAAAGGAAGATCAAAAAGTGGAACCAGAAAAGACCATTAGAATCATAGACTACCATTTCGTTATGTAACAATGTTGAATGAAATTGATGACATAGGTTCTTTAGGCATCCACTTTCCAAGTGTTTGAACCTTTTAGGTATAGTCCTCGGTCGGGGATACAAAATTACTGTCAAAAAAAGTATTTGACGAATTTCACATTTTGGTTTTAAGGTATCTAATTCTAATTTACTGTACATACTTGTATGTAGGAATGCTGAACAACCGCTCCGGAATCTTCCCACTAAGATCATTTGAATCTAGCAAACTGTAAAAGAGAAGTTTGAACAATCCATCAGATATCAAATGATAATAAAATGTACTTGAGATCAAAATACGAGTATAAAAAATATTAACATACACATTGATCAAGCTTGGGAGACTGGCAAGTGATTCTGGAATAGTTCCATTAAGATTGTTTTGACTCAATGTCCTAGTTGAAGACCAAAATTAGATACTGCCGGACATTACAAAAGTAAAATAGATGCTAAGACTCCATACTTACAAGAATTGAAGCTTTCTAAGACTACCAAGTGAATATGGTATTTCACCAGTTAATTTGTTGTTTTCCAAATCTAATCTGACCAAGCTTGTAAGATTTCCAAATTCTTTTGGAATGTCACCAGTGATGTTATTACCTTGCAAAGAACTTCACGGTAAATGTGTAAGAAAAAAGGTGAAAAAGATGAACAATTGAAAGCGTGAAGAATAAAATCACAAAATTCACCAAAAAACATCATATGGTTCTTGAAAAAACAACCAAAGTTTACATAATTCCATACACACTACAAATGCTATATGCATTTTTCCATTCACTTTCTTAAATTAACAATTAGAAAGCAGGAACCCTACTGATTGATTTAATAGTGTACTACAGTTCATCAGATACACAGAAGATAGTAATATTCAACGGTAAAAGGTTTTAATATAACCATGTAATTTAATGAATCTATGCCTCAACACTTAAATGAAACAAACCAAGAACGTTGAGGCTATGAACTGAAATATGGGACAGGGCAGAGGGAGAAGGCAGTTCTGTGGATCTTTCATACTAAATACTTACAGAGTTTCGAGACTTTTCAGGGATGCTATTCTTGGTGTCAACGATCCTGTGAATCCCATAAATTCTAGTGAACTGCAATGAAGTAATATGTATAATTATACGTTATGAATGAAATATCTAGGTACCAATGAAGTTGAAGCTGTCACAATCTTCCTCAAACTAAATATTCAAAAGAAGAGAAGGGTTAGGAACATACACTCTCTTATTAGTTATATTTATTGAAAACTACAAAATTAAAAGAGAGATTGTTGAATAAGATATAGAATCCATAAAATTTTGTCAATTTTAATAAATTTCAACTAGCAAGAGAGAGTATATTCACAAGACTAAACCAGAGAAATTGTTCTTAGCATTTCTCTTCAAAGAAAACACAGCCAGTGGATGTTTCCAATATTATAATAAGAATATCTTACACTCGAATAACGTTGTTATTCTGGTCACATTCAACATTTGACCAAGTACAAGGGTCAACTAGATTTTTATTCCAGTTTGTAAGCTGGCTGGGAGAAGCATTCAATGATAACTTCAACGCATACAGCGCATCTTCTGAAATGAACATATAAATTATACATCTATTAAAGACTGAAAGTCCAAATCCACTTGCAACTTCGACAAAAACAGAAAGGCAGATAGATGTAAAATCCATAGCATTTTCTACTGCAATATTATAAAAGTGATAAGGTTATCATATGTCGTCAACGAACATGATAAATGATGTGCAAAGGTACAGGTTGCTCACACAATTCTCGGATAATGATTCTATCCAGTAAGTACATGATCCCAATTTTCAAAGTTTCATTAATTTCCAAGCACTGCTAACAAATAGTTTATTCCGTGGTTGAAGTAGGATCATTCATATGGAGCATATTTAAATAAATTGAAATAACCCAAATGATTTTTCTAAAAGATAAATGAAAAGGGCAAAATGTTGATGGATCAAAGTGCCACCTGGTCAACCAAACGTGACAGTAGTGTAACAGAAAGGATTATGAAGAAATTAAATCTCAGAGAGGCAGAACAATAATACCAGTGTGCTTAAACATGAATGAATCTCAAATTTCTATTAAGTTGAAAGCCAGACCATGACAGAGAAAAGGAAGTGAAGAAATAAAAACTACAGCTAAATCTTTACATAGCTTAAAGATTAACAGGAATAAGTTTGAACAGCAGATTGAACCTTGTGAATCAAGCCCAGCCAACGCAGAAGAGCACACACTAGTCAATAGCAAAAGAACAAATGCCAAATCCATTTTTCCACTCTCATCAACCACTCAACCAGTGACAGAGTGCATTATGCTCAAGTACCACAACATAAATCTTCATCTGTCTAGTGTAGAACAAACGAAACACCCCACTAAGTTGTAATCGGTGAAGACAGACAGTAAATATCATACAGAGATAAAAGGGGACAAATGAAGAAGATTGCCGGAACCAAGATGCGATATGAGACAGACGTGTCAAATGACCAACCGTGAATTTTCAACCATCGATGGAAAAAGCTTAAGTACTAACAGATAGGGGTCAACCACCAAAAGAGAGAACAAATGAAACCAGGAACAGAAGTGGAATCATTTACAAGACAAAAATTAAACATGGTTTGAACCGGTCAAAGTCAGTTTTTTGTTTTTCACTTTTTGTTAGTAAAATAAATAAAGGGGTAGCTTTGTGGAGATGATGAAGAGAAGAGATAACACCTGAGTAAAGTTGAAATATATAAACAAGACATAGAAGACACAGAAATTGTGAACTGAAATAGAACCTAATGAAAAAGGTTTCTGATTAAAATTGAGTGAGTCTCCGCATAAAAGAAATTATACTGTGGATTGAAATTGAAGTGTTGATTTCGTATTTTACTAAATTAACTTCCAGCAGTGATGTTATACCAGCAATTTGGGCAAAAATAAAACTAATAAATTAACCCATGGAGGATAAAATGAAAGAGAGAACAAAATAAAGAAAACCCTAGATATTACTATGATACTGGATGATGAGATTAGCATAAAGCAATCCAATGTGCTGTGTCCACTAGTCGGTAGTACTTTGAAAACAAAGACCAATCATTGTCGTTCAATCACTATCATTGTCCCCATTTTATGTCAAAGGCCAGTCTTTGATTTCTTTTTCTTTTTCTTCTTTTGAATATTATTTAATTAGACGGAAAACAAAGAGAAAAGAAAATATGCGATATAAAGACTTTTTCTTTTATTCAATTGAAGATAAAATGGAAACAAAAGAAAAGTTAACTCCAAGATATATAAAAAAAAAATCCTTCTTACCCTTTTAATTATAAATTGTTAACGTTTGTGATTTTTTCTAAAATAAAAAAAAAAGTGAATATTAAAAACTAGTGTGCCAATAGCACCTATTTATTAGTTTTCGTTATTTTCTCTCTTATTTATCCTATCACTTATCATATTCTTGTATTTGTCTACATTATATTTGTCAATAGACATGTATTTGTGGAAGGTCAAAAGTCAAAAAGAAAAAACTACTGTCCCAGTACTCCTGCCCTTTTGAACATCAGTGATGTTTTTGGACATAATGATTATTCTGTTTTTTAATCATGCCATTAATACTAGGGGTGGCAAACGGGTCAGCTCGGCCCGTTTTGGCCCGGCCCGTATGTGGTCCGTCAAAAAATGGGTCGGGACGGGCTGACCCGTCAAACAGAAACGGGTCAATATTCATAACCCGTTCTGTATAGGACGGACTAACGGGTCGGGCCGGGCTGGCCCGTCTAGTTTTTTTTTTTAATTTTTTTAATTAGTTTTCAAATTTTTTAATTTGTTTTATTTTTTAAATTTGTTTATATATACATATAAATTATTATTAAAGTCATATTTAATCAAATAAAATATTATTTTAACTTTTAATTGATTAGTTAATGTTTTTAATTAGATAAGTTAAAATAATTATTAAATTTACATATTAAATTATTCAATTATAACTAATAATTCAAATTTAATTAGTAGGTGTTAATGATTTAAATTACAATACTATTATATATTTCTACATTTAAAATATATAATCTAAAAAATTAATTTTTTTAATTATTTTTATTGTATTTTATTTTTTTAAAACGGGCCAACGGGTCAGAACAGGCCAGCCCGTACTTTGCCCCGTCAAGTTGACGGGCTGGACGGGACGGGTCAAAACGGGCTGACGGGTTGAAATCTTCAACCCAGCCTGTTCCTTTTAGCACAGGCTGACGGGCTGGCCCGTTGGGTCCAACCCTTTTTGCCACCCCTAATTAATACATGTTAGAAGTGTTAATGTTCTTTTAACATAATCTCAACCAACCAGTATTTTCAGTAAAAAAGTTGTAACATGAAAAATGATGTATCTAAGTTGTTTCTTTGTTTTGTTAAATAAGAGTAACATGAATAAAATAAAAATTGATATACAGTTGCGGTTACTATATATTTTTGCATCATGTTTTTCATTTTCCCATATACTTTGTATTTAGGATTATGGTTAGGTTTTTCATGGAGAAATATAAATAAGATTTGCTACGTCGTGATAGACATGTATGGGATATCGACTCTCGCGGTAGATACATTATTATTAAAGTGTTTAATTTGACAAACATTTTTTTATTTTTAATATAATTTTAACAAGATTCTGACACAATTTTAATAACAAAAAATGTAATAATTTTTTTAAAAATCATAAATTTTATATAAATTTTTATTATGATTATAAAAATAAGGATAAAATCTTGTATAATAAATATTTTTCGTTTTTTTTAAATATTAGTAAGATAAATTAAATTTATTATTTTGTTAGTTAAAAATTTGAAATTAATATATATATTATTTTATGTTTTTTCAATTTAATTATCTCTCCATATCGTAATTCGGACTTTATCTTTGTCAACGATTTCATTAAAGCAAGTGACTTTGTGTAATCTTCCTAAGATCAGTGTTGTCTTTTAGAAATTCAAGTTCATTATTGAATTTATCTTCCAAAAAACCTCTTCCACATTAGTGCTGAAAGATACAAAACTATCCGACCTGCCGGATTCGAACCAGCGACCTAAGGATTTCAGCTAGGAATAACCCACTACAGTCCTCCGCTCTACCAACTGAGCTAAGGTCGGTTGTTAGAAGAGATGTTTTCAACAGAATTAATATTTCTAGTAAATAATGAAATTGATGAAAAGAAAGCTTTTAGTTAAACAATTTAAGTTAATTAAAATATTTAATAATGTAAAATTATTAGTTTTTAAATATTTTATTTTGATTACCTAAATTATAATACATTTTTATTGAAATTGAAAGATAAAACATTTTCCGACCTGCCGGATTCGAACCAGCGACCTAAGGATTTCAGCTAGGTATCACCTACTACAGTCCTCCGCTCTACCAACTGAGCTAAGGTCGGTTGGTGAATAGTAAAGAATTTTATATTTAAAATCTGAGTACTTGAATAATGCCTGGGTTATTATTACCTATTTGTTCCATTTTGAAAACGATACCTACAAATACAATAATCTAATCTATTCATTTTGGCATTAATTAGTTCTACGATTTAATTAATAAATAAATATTTTTATTAACAATAAAATATTTATCACAATAGAGATAGAAACATATATTATTTTTCAATAAACCATTACATTGCGCGTTATAGTTAACGTTATGATTATAATATTTTTTATGTTGTGATTATAATATTTATTTTTTCTGTTTTTGTTTTTAAAAACATTTAGTGCAAGCTTTCCCACTATTAATGACTTGATAAATCTATACATGTAGTTTCACCAAAGTCCATGGGAGAAAAGTTAGAAGTTTCACCACAATCCATAATAAAGAAAATATGAATGGAACAACATCCATGCATTAAGAAATAAATAATTACTCTTTGTTTGTGAATTCAACATTCTACACGTTTGAAACTTTTTATTTAAAAGCTTTAAAACCATCTAATAAAGCAGTTTTAATGACAATTTAAAATCATTTCATTTTATTTGAAATTAACCAAATTTATTCTTCAATTAAATATTATTCTTGATTTAATATTAAATTTACAATGTATGGATTACAAAATAAGAAAAGGCACCACTATATGAAAATTTTGATGTTAATTTTTGTTTTTTAAATGAAATTTTATAAAATAAATTTCAATATTAATTAATAAATCATGAACCCTAAATAGTGGTATATCATAAAAAAATAAATTACCGAGCCATATAAAAAAAAATAACATAATTTTTTAAAATTAAAATTTGCCATACAGAAGTAAATGACATTAATTTAATTTCAACATAAATATCTCCTTGTGAAAAATGCATTTTTGCATTTAAAAAAGTGAACCAAACCCAAATAGTGGCATCATTAGGGTTCTAGAAGGAGCGTTGTTGCTAAACCAAAAGAAAAGGTGAAAGAAAACTCAACCACGAGGGAGGTTTGTGTAATCCTCTAAAGCAGAGGAAATACGAGTGTTCTATTCTCAACACTGTATCCACATCCTCCCACTCCTTCTCACACACTATATCCTCTTCTCTTCGCTAAAACCTTGCTCAGCTTACGATAGCAGCAGCGGTTAAGGTTAAGCGCCACAGGTTCCTCTTCCTTTTCCATTGTTCTTGTGTCTCAGAATTGTGATAAAAACATGTTTTTATTCATCCCTTCTTCCTAGATTGGAGTATTATTGTCAATTTTGCTTCTTGTTTTTATTCCTCACAACAAACCAACCTGTTTTTTAGACCACTAATTATTTCTTATCTCTTCCTGTGCGTGGAATTTAAAGTGTTGTCTACAGTGTATGTTTTTCTTCGTTCTTTTCTTGTATGCTGTATTGATTATTGAATTCGACCGTATTGTAATTCGTTACTCATCACCAGGTTCACTTAAGTATAAAAAAATTGCTTCTTTCAGCATCATTTTATTGTTTGTCTATTTAGTTATTTGTTTGTTTATTTTATTGATTGCAGAATTTGATTGAAAAATTTTGTATTTGTTGGCAGATTGTATTGCTGAAAATATACTAGATGGCAATTTCTACTTTTGCTAGTACATCAGCTACTCAATGGGGAATTCGACCTCAGATTTTTGCGGGATCGACTGGGATGGGGAAGATTGCATCATTCAAGAACAAGTTAGTCCTATTATTTAGTATTTTTTGACTAATCTTGTTGGCTTGTTGCTCTTGCATAGCTAAAGGAGCTAAATTACTTTTAATATAGTTTTTATCTATTTCATATCTAAAGGAGCATTATTTTTATATTCTACTCGACACTAGATAATGAATTTTGGAAATGACTTTCCCAATCGATACACACGATATTTTCATCTTCGTTCTTTGAGCTGGAGAGTGTAATTAAATTTAGTCATTTTCCTTGCAGTGTCTCAAGCAAGCTAAGCTTCATGTCTGCCCCAAATTCAAGCTTCTTTTCCCGAGATTCCTCGCGTGCACTTTTTGACAAAGTTTCTTTGCAAAATTTACATGGTCGCCGGGGATCAAGGTTGATAGTTAGAGCTGATGCTGTAAGTTTCAAGTACTTATGCATTTCTAAGCCACTATGATTTCCTTTAGTTTCTCTATATAATTTTACCTTTTAAAGATGTGTCTCCTTAAATTATGGAACTCTCATGAACATTCAATATTGACTCATTATGTATTGTGTGCCAATGTGCAGGATTACTATTCTATCCTTGGGGTCTCAAAAAATTCTAGTAAATCTGAAATTAAGAGTGGTATTTTTTCTATGGTCCTTTCCTTTTCAGATTGATGTGCTTATGCCTCTACTGTCATTGATTGATATGTTCAAATATATTGTTTTACTCTACTTCATGAATGGCTAATATTTAGTGTAGCAATGTAAAGGAAAATCAAATAGCCTTTCAAAACAAAACATCTTTGACTGAAATGGTGTTAAAGTAGTTTATAACTCTTTCAAAATATTCTTGCATCAAATTTTAAAACATAAAACGATTTTTTATTCCATTTTAGTTTTAAAAAGCATCTTTCATAGCCACTGTGGCCATGATATACAGCCCATAACAAAAAGCCCAAATAGATTACTAAGAGACCTGATAACTTGAAGGACTTTATTTAACTGAAATGGAATGTATGAGCTGTCCCTTGATAGATTTGGTTGTAACTGCCATTTGTGTTTATGCTCTTTTGTAGATTATAGATATTCAGTTCCTTCAAATGTACTCAGCCAAGGATTGACTGATGCAAACAGTTTAAATACTGCCATCATGAATGAAAGTAGGCAGTGGAGAATCATTCATTTATTATTAGTATTAGTTATAAGGAGGTTGCCTTGGCCTTGAATGCTAGAAATATAACAATCTTCTACCCTCCACCACAACTATCATTGCCTGACACTCCATTTCTACCATGATGATGTCTACCACCTTATATGCTTCCTGAGCATCATATCACCTGGTGTCATCGCCTCCACCATCAACCCCAGTTTCTCTGCCACATACATGTATAAAGCATGGACAAAAATATTTTAGGCCTATTAATTTGTCAATCGGTAGATATCCAGATTAGTTCCATCAGAATTGTAATGACATCGTCCGTCTAATTTGTCCTTCATCAGAATCAGAATTATATACCCCTTGTTGTACACCCTGTCACTTCCCACTGATATTTCTCAATCATTATAATTCCTTAATTGTATTGGACAATGATTTAACTGATTCTCAATGCCTTCCTTTGCTCTGCTGACAATGATTGCTTATACTGATAAGAGGTTTATTTCAAAGTGGTTTTGTAGATCATTGAGAAGTATTGGGCCACTCTTCAGTTATTTGTGGGTTGCGTCTCCTATTATGTTCTATTTGGCTAGACATGGTTTGTAAAACCGGAAACCACAAACAAGTAAAACTGGTTTTAGTGATAAAATATTTGAAAACCGAAAACCATCCTAGAAGGTAACTAAAACTCTCAAAGAAATCTACCATACTTAGGTTGGGATCTAGAGTAATTACACTACTAAAATTTGTAGGATTTATTTGTGTAAAAGGAATTTATGCTTTTTTGCTAAGACTTGAGCGCTTGTTTTTTCGGCTCGCTTTATTTTGCGTTTTTGGATGTTGATTGTCTGTTCTAACATTACAATATCATATTTCTCTATACTTTCGACTTTTCAGCATATCGGAAGCTTGCCCGGAGTTATCATCCTGATGTGAACAAGTGAGTTCTTTTTACTTATTTCATATTGAACACCACTGGCTTTCTGATACCCTTTGCTTTCTTTGTTCCTCACTCTTTCTTTTTTCTTTTAAAATTTTAAAGGCTTTTATTTTGCTGTTGATATGAACTAAGTGGTTTGGGTGTCTTTGATATAAAGCCCATGACTTGTTCTTTTAAAAGTTTGTTTTTTTTTTTTTTGCATTTTTCCTGATTTGCTTATTTGATAAAGTTTTTTGCCAAGAACCTCTTCACATCAAAGTCAATTTTACTAGTTGCATAGTCTTGTGTTGTCTTCGTGATCATTTGGTTAATGTTGTTTGAACTGTTATGGATGTTTGCTTTCTGCTGCAGAGAACCTGATGCAGAAAAGAAGTTTAAAGAAATTAGTAATGCATACGAGGTATAACTACAGCTTGTTGAACACAACTTACTCTTTTTCATGTCTTCTCATAATTGATCTTATGTAATTCAATTTTGTTTTTTGCAGGTCTTGTCAGATGATGAGAAAAGATCCATATATGATACATATGGAGAGGCTGGTCTTAAAGGTTCAGGAATGGGCATGGGGGTAAGTTGTCTCCAAAAACAATTAAGACTTTTACTTTGTTACCATATATTCCTGTTTGTCAACTGGCCATCTTTGTAATTTCAGGATTTCAGCAATCCTTTTGACCTGTTTGAGACACTGTTTGAGGGCATGGGTGGCATGGGGGGCAGCAGAAGTTCTTGGAATGGAGCAGTTGAAGGTGAAGATGAGTATTACAGTCTTGTTTTGAACTTCAAAGAAGCTGTTTTTGGGGTGGAAAAGGAGATTGAGATTCGGCGATTAGAGAACTGTGGAACTTGCAATGGTTCAGGGGCTAAACCAGGGACTAAATCATCTAAATGTAGCACTTGTGGTGGTCAGGGTCGGGTTGTTCAATCGACGAGGACTCCATTAGGCATCTTTCAGCAGTCTATGACTTGCTCTTCTTGCAATGGAGCTGGTGAAATTTCAACACCTTGCAATACATGTTCTGGGGAAGGTCGAGTGAGGAAGACAAAGCGGATAAGTATCAAGGTTCCTGCTGGTGTGGATTCTGGAAGCCGGTTAAGGGTCCGAAATGAAGGTAATGCTGGAAGGCGTGGGGGTCCTTCTGGTGACCTCTTTGTTGTTCTTGAAGTTATCCCAGATCCAGTGCTTAAACGGGATGACACAAACATTTTATACACATGTAAAATATCTTACATTGATGCAATCTTGGGGACTACTGTTAAGGTTCCTACTGTAGATGGCATGGTGGATTTAAAAATCCCAGCTGGGACTCAACCAAGCTCAACACTTGTTATGAGTAAGAAAGGTGTTCCCCTGCTGAACAAGAAGAATATGAGGGGTGATCAATTGGTTAGGGTGCAAGTTGAAATCCCCAAAAAACTGAGCAAAGACGAGAGAAAACTTGTTGAGGATCTTGCTGATTTAAGCAAGGGCAAGACTGCTGCCACCAGTGGTAGGAGATAACTTATTGAGGAACCTGTATTCCTTTGTATTTCTAGTCCATTTCCTTTTATGGATGCTTCATTCTTGACCTTGACTCAACTCAGGGTTGCTATTAATTTAAAACTGGGGTATGGGTGAGCTTATGTGGTAGATGTAGGTTACTAGTCATTTTATTTTATATAGGCAGATATGAAGAGCAGAAGAAACTAGATATCTTTCTTTTTCTTTGGAACATATATATGCCTTTTGCAATTTTGTTGTTCTTTTACTTGGTGAGGGGGTTGAAGGACTATAGCTTAGATGCAATGTCATCTTTATTTTTCATAAATGTTGCTTTTAGACAAAAGTGAAAATACATATTATATTTGAATTTGTTTACAAAGCAAAAAACCTTTTTGTTAACATATTTAGTTTGCTGCAATTAATGTATGCTATTATCGGTTGGTGTTCTAGCACTAGCATTGTTGATACATTTACATATCAAAATTTCGTCAGTTTTAATTATTAAATAAATCAGTATTTTTTTTTTTTGAAAATTTATTTATTTAAAAATATTTGGTTTTACATCATTCAAAAAGTTTCTTAAATTGAAAAAAATTTGCTAAATAATGATGTATGGACTTATAATTACAATTTTTTTATTGTATATACATTAACGTTTAAAAATTGTATACAACTTAAGCGGTTGTTTTTAACACAGCTCTTATAGTTGCTATACTTCAGATTTTTTCTAATTTCTGTAGTATACTAGACTTAGAAGCGTAAAATTAAACCTTTCATAAAAAATAGAAAACAAGAAGGGGAAGAGAGAAGCTCGAACTCTCGACCTCAGGATCACTCAATAAACTATGAGACCCACACGCAAGCCAACTGCGCCACCACGACAATGATATTTAAATACAACTTCTGTAATATATTATAGTTAAAACATATTTTAAATCTTATAAAAAACATGACGGACATAAAAATTGGGGTGAGGGAGGAACGAACTCCGGCCTCAGGATAACTAAGTAAGCTATGAGACCTACGCGCTGACCAACTGCGCCACCACCCCAATGGTATTTAAATATAATTTCTGTAATATATTAGACTTAAAAACGTAAATTTAAACATTATAAAAAATGACGGACATAAAAATTGGAGTGAGGGAGGATCGAACTCCGGCCTCAGGAAAACTAAGAAAGCTATGAGACCTACGTGCTAGCAAACTGCGCCAACACCCCGATGATATTTAAATATAATTTCTGTAATATATTAGACTTAAAAACGTAAATTTAAACCTTATAAAAAACATGACGGACATAAAAATTGAGGCGAGGGAGGATCGAACTCCGGCCTCAGGATAACTAAGTAAGCTATGAGACCTACGCGCTGACCAACTGCGCCACCAGCCCAATGGCATTTAAATATAATTTCTGTAATATATTATACTTAAAAACGTAAATTTAAACATTATAAAAAATGACGGACATAAAAATTGGAGGGAGGGAGGATCGAACTCCGGCCACAGGATAACTAAGAAAGCTATGAGACCTACGCACTAGCCAACTGCGCCACCACCCCGATGATATTTAAATATAATTTCTGTAATATATTACACTTAAAAACGTAAATTTAAACATTATAAAAAACATGACGGACATAAAAATTGAGGCGAGGGAGGATCGAACTCGGGCCTCAGGATAACTAAGTAAGCTATGAGACCTACGCGCTGACCAACTGCGCCACCACCCCAATAGTATTTAAATATAATTTCTGTAATATATTAGACTTAAAAACGTAAATTTAAACATTATAAAAAATGACGGACATAAAAATTGGAGTGAGGGAGGATCGAACTCCGGCCTCAGGAAAACTAAGAAAGCTATGAGACCTACGTGCTAGCCAACTGCGCCAACACCCCGATGATATTTAAATATAATTTTTGTTTCATAATTTCTGTAATTTTTTAGACTTAAAAACGTAAATTTATACCTTATATAAAACGTGATGGACTTAAAATTGGGGTGAGAGAGGCTCGAACTCTCGACCTCAGGATCACTCAATAAGCTATGAGACCTACGCGCTAGCCAACTGCGCCACCACCCCAATGACATTGTAAATTATTTTATGTTATTAATATTAAAAAAGAAAAACTATTCTTTATACCAAACTTAGACGAAGAAAACGTACATTAACTACCGCAGGTACCATCTTTTTTCTTCTTCTTTGTCTCTTTTTTTTCTTTTCTTTCTTTTAACTCATTAGGCGTCACAGTGTTTTAAGTTTCACCCTCTTAATACTTAAGTGTTAATCTCAATCTATTATATTGCATTTTTTATAAATTCAACTCAATTTAAACTGATCACATCTCTCACATGTAGGATATTGAAACCTACATTTTCGATACTTTATGATAGGCTCGTTTCATATTGATTTTTTTACAAAAGTAGATACATTTCTTTTAAAAAAGATATAAAATATTAAAATAAAATTATTGTTATAATATATATATATATATATATATATATATATATATATATATATATATATATATATATATATATATATATATATATATATATATATATATATATATTGCAAGATAGACCTACAAAACTGACTTGTGACTTTTACGGACCAAATATTGATCAATATCTTCAGAAAAATTTCAATACTGAAACAACATATCATAAACTGTTTGCAATGCAAAACAATATCTCAAAACTAATAACTATTCCAATGTTTGGTAATTGTACTATTTTCGACATAAAAGCTCAATCACTTGCATTACTCGTACTACATTCGTATGCACATACTCGAATCCATGTTCATTAGAAGAATGAAGTTAGCCAATATTATAATCTTATTTATTTAATTTGAGCAACAAACTATAACACTAATCCTAATTCGTGAATTCGGGAGAGAAAATCCCTTTTAGCCTAAGCCAATTACAACGATTACTTTTTTGAAACAAAATAGTCTACATGAAAATTAATTCTCAGCTCATCAATATTTATGTAATTTATTTAATCCATTTCCGTGACCGTCTATACGGAACTCAAATTCAACAATGAAAAGTGGGCAACTTCTTAATTTAGAAATAGGAAACGATAATAATAAAAGAAAGTGATATGTAATTAATTAATGTATGAAAAAAAAAGGAAAAATAGACCCGAAATGAGAATTTGAATATGTATTAATAATTGAATTATTTTTCACTCAGAAATCAATAGACTAGGGAAACGCAAGTAATAATACTACAAAGAATGTCATACTTCAGTCCCTTGAAAAATATGCAATTAAATTAATTTAAATATTTTAAAGAAATTGTTCATTATAATCAAGAACGAGATCAGCGCAGAAAGTAAAAGGATGAAAGGAACAAGAAAGTATCAAAACGAATATTCTACCATAATGATGTATTTCTGTTCATCCTCGAGTGCGTATGTACAAAATTTTGGAGATACTCTACAAGCAATTTCCAAAAATGGGCACCGCTAAGCTAATTATTCTATAAATTCTTTCTCTTTTTGTTAGCAGAAATTCTAAAATTCCCTTTGGCATTACGCATCGCCATGAGCTTTCCTTCTTTCATTGTCATAATCTTTCTCTTTTTGTTAGCACGATTCTTGGCAGAAATTTTCAACTTTCGTTTGGCATTACGCATCGGATTGATCACTGCCATTTGCTTTTCTTCTTGTCTCCTCTTGTTTCTTTTCAACATAAGGTTCTTCCTGGTAAGGTTGTAAACTTGCACAAAGTTGTGAGTTCCCAAAATATTCTCTAGTTTCCTACACGTGTCTTCCGCCAACTTCTTGACATTCTCTGGTAAAAAATAAACATGCACATTAATACGTCAAACAGTATCAACAAATGGGAGAACAAAATCGATAAACAGATTCTAGAACACTTCAGGAAGATGACTACCTATCACAAACTAGAACTTTATCTACTATGTACTGTACAGAAAATTAGGAAACAACACAATAATTTAGACAGATTTATACTTTTCCTAGTTGGAAAAACTAACCAGTTACAACTTTTCCAGCAAATCCTTCACAAACTTTGTATAGAGGTAACAAGATCACGTGTGCATAGTGTAGGCAGTCATCCTGACTAATCTGTGCCATAATATTCCCAAAACTGTTGAAGACTATTCCCATCTGCGTCCAGCAAGAAAAATAGAATAACATATTAATCACAGGCACATTGAACAAAAGACTATGCAAAGAGCTTGTGTACCAACCTGAATAGCATCCATTTGAAGGGCAATCTTTCCCATTTTCCTGAGCAATAATGTGACTAATGCACGTTGAGCATTGTCAACATTCAGCTGATTGCTGTGTTCAAATATAGAAGCAGTAGATGAAGACATGAACATGCTTCTTCCTTTTCTTGAATCAAGTAAGTCAAATGCTTTAAGAAATCGATCCTTTTCTTGTTGCGAAAGAGTAGACCAGAAAGCAGGGGGATCTATACATGCACTTTGCCCCATCAAAGAATGGACACCACAGATAGCAAAGATGATAATCTGGGTCATCAGGCTGCTGTCAGAATCATTTATGACCGGCATTTTTAAATGGCAGCAAAGAGAAGTAGCTATTAGAAATAGTCTACTTGGACTCATAATAAAATAACTCCTTAACGAGGTTCCATGATTTTCTCTGCTAGCATCTGTTACATGCGAAAAGTAGAGGGCTATGAGGCGAACTGATATGCTTCGTATCCATGAATGTGGGTGCAACAGCATTTCACATATTGCTTCCCATATATCCTGAAATCCCAGCATAATATTATTACAGGTTAGTGTGCTTGTTATGACATGTACTAAATAAAGTATGAAGTTAAATGGTAAAGTTATGACTATTCCAACATCAGAAAAAAACTGCCTAAACTATTTAGTACGGAGGAAGCTAGGAACCACAGCAGAAACCATTTAGATATAAAATTTTCCAGTAAACTGATTCCTAATATTGCTAGTTCATCATAAAACTATTATTGGGCTTTCACCCAGCAGTGAGTTTAATTGAGAGTTATTATAAAACATTCTCCATTAGTTATAGGAAACCCGCATGTATCTATTTAACTTGCGTACTAAGCTTATTGCACCCCTTTCATGCTTTTCCTAGCCAGAGCGTAAAGCCCTCAAACTGTGTGAAAGTCCTCCATCCAGCAATTTCAGCCAGTCCACCCCTATCTATCACATTGCATCATAAGTATCTAAAAATAGTTAATAGACTAACATGTCGTAAGCAGCGCATTTATACACGTCAATATCTAATAGACACAGATTTACCTCAAGATACTCTGCAAAGCATAAATCACCGAATTGGTTGATCATCTTTTCAAACATAACAAGAGAATAGTAAGCCTCATTCCATAGAGGAATGACAGACTCGGTTGAAAAGCCCTCTTGCCAGTTGGTAACTGCATCTATGGCAGACCTAAAGATGTGTCTAGTCACAGGCAAGATAGAATTTATATGTTCACGAAAGCCTTTCTTTTTCACTTCAATTAGCAGCGCCAGAACCTGTGTCAGCAATTTCAGAGCTCAATAAAAATGATGCAGACAAATAAAAATGTTCTACACCAATATTCATGTTTACTGTCAAGCAAAAAAGGACAATTAAATAAAACAGAATAGGTTGGTTCTAGACTTTTCATGTGATTACTGAAGCAAGCCGTTCTCCCAGTTTCTTACTTTGTAGAGAAAGATTTCTGACAAAAATGAATAACCAAAGCAATCTAAATCTACGATCAAGTATTTCATCTAAACAGTAATTCTTAACAAACATTAACACAAATGATTACTATGCATACACTACACAAAAGTTCCTTCCATAAAGTGCATTAGGTGTGATTCTTCTATAAAAGAGCAATCACTAATGTAATTCTCAGCAGCCATTGTCATTTAGAACTGGTAACTGCTAGGTGTCTCATCCGTATTAAGAGGCATTTCTTTCCATCAAAGATGATATAATAATAAAAAAAAAAAACTTTTTATGCCAACATGGCAACTATAATGTTTTTTTTGGAGTACTTGATCATAAAGGAATGTTTGTATTTCCAAAAGTTATTTCTATTCACGTTTATGCTACAATAAGAATTCTTTTGTTGCTTTGTCGTAAAGTTTGGCTGAACAGCTTCTTTTGTGTTTGTGATTCTGCAAAAGCTCTTTTAACCATCTCCACTGTATTTTTTTCTTTAATAAATTTTATTTTTCTGTCAAAGAAAAAAACTTCATTTCAAAAGGTCATGTTTTAGATAAATTTCAAGATGTTTTCAAATTGTAACATAATCTCAAGTCTTGGTTTTATACTAAACAAAAATCCAAAAATCTCCTCATATATGTTATTCTGCTCCAATTTTCTTTTAAGAGGACCAGTCGCTTGATGCACAATATATAAAAAATAATTGATTCTAAAAGACCATTTAGCAGACTCAAAGTTTGGTTGGGTGAATTTAATGAGAAAAATAACAAAATAATGTGTCACGTTCTCACTTTCCTCTATAACTTTAAGCATTCATTTTGCATAACTGCACCATCTCTACTGGTAGGAATAGGCTGGAGCTTATGAAAAACTTTATTAATCCTGCTACTTTATTTATTTAAATTTAAATATAATAACAATTAATATAAACATTATAATTTAGGAATATCATAAATTAAAATTTCCGTCATAAATAAAATAAATATTTAAGATAGAAAAAACGGATTATAACTTGTTAGGTTTAGTGTTTTTTACTAGGCCTAATGACCTACTTAACTTGGATTATTTAAAATTTGATCTAATGGCCTATTTTAATTTGACTGTTAACCTATTTACAGGTTGTAACCGGAAAAAAGGCCTCTAAATAGGCTAGTAAGCAAGGCCGGACTTTTATAAAAGGTCAACCAAGCTCCAAAACAATCCTCTAATGGGTGAATAAGTCAGACCAAATCTTTAATTTTTTATAATAGCTCAGGCCAGACCTTAATCTTTTATAATAGACCATAACGGACCCTATTATTTCATAATAGGTCAGGCCTATTTTAAAGTAATACCCAGCCTAACCTGACATTGTCACCCCTAACCATCACACTGATTTTCCCAAAATCAAGGGTAGTTTTAGTTGAAAAGTAAAAACATCACTCGTTAGTAATATATGAACTAATTAATTGTGGTTATTGATTTGTTATAATATAATATTTATATAATTTTTAAATGTCCCCCTTATGTTGAGGAACACTTCCTACATGTCACCGCCGTTCCCTTGTCCCATCTCATAATACTGCTGAAATAAAACACCTCTGGCAATAGTTGCACACCACATCTAGGGAAGCAAGTATTACCTAAAACCCTTGGACAAAAAATAACATAAAAATTGAACTACAAAGGATGTCGCATAGGCATGATACAGTAAAGACCATGATACATTACAAGCAAACCCAAAACAGATATCCATATACTGAGACAACATAACATTTAAGTTTACGCTTTCTAATAAACTTATGATTCACGAGACATTTTAGAGAACAATACCTGGGCAGCTGCACCGCATAGTTGTTGCTTGCCTCCCAAATACCAACAAAGAACATAATCAAGAATAGAATTAAGTGAATTAGGACTGACAGAACTAACAAGCTTCTTTATAGCATTTCCAGCCATAGCACGAACAATATAATCATTATCATTGGCTAAGCACAATACCAAACGGACAAATATTGAATAAGATTGTTCATCCAAAACACTTGTTGGAAATTTGACAATAATAGTATGAATCATTTCAAGAATAGATTCCCGTCCAGTTGAATGCTCATAACTGCAAAGGATTAAAATATCCCCAAGGTTAAAATCAAAATTTAAAAGAAAAGGAAAATATAGTATTAATAACTAAAAAAATACTAGCTGAAACACTTGCCTCAAATTTAAGAGCAGGAAATCCATATGTTGTTGCAAGCGTTTCTCTGAAAGTCTATAATCAAGCAGAAATTGCAACAGAATTTTACTGCATCTTTTGCGGATTGGTTCAATTTGACTTGTCACCATCAATTCAGCAACCCTAGTAACAACATCATATATTTCAGGCACCACCAGCTTGCGGCTGACAATACCCTTTAGAAGTGATAGGGCTACCAATGATGGATTTTTTTCAATATCGAGAAATATAGGAAGGTGAATTAATGAATTTATTTGATCTGAAGTGAGAGAAATTTTAGTGTTCCTCAAAAGCACAGACAGCAACTTCAAACATGACTGCATTAAAGAACTGCTAGACCTGACTGAACCCTGGGCAATATCCAACAGAGAAGCCTTTAATCTCCCGGCATGTTGTTGAAGGGATGGTAAAGGCAACCTTACAAGTATAGCAAGGCATTCAAGGGAAGTTGACAGGATATCTTCATACTTCGAGGACAAGCCATCACATAAAAGCTTGACAAAAGGATCTAATAAGGATAAAGTATTTTCATCTTTTACATCCTGTTTCAAACTCTTCATACGTTTATGAAATATTCTGACACCAAACACTGTAATAAGGTGTGAACACAACAAGCCCTTAGCAACAACAGGGCCTTTAGAAATTCTTTTTGTTTTAACACGGCTATCTTTATCTTCCAATAGCAATAACTTATTTTCATGCCAACTAATTTCGTCTTTTAATCCATCTTCAACAATGCCATAAATGAAGATAAATAGATCAGTCTGATCTACAGAGGGATTGCTTTCAATACCAGTAGCTATATGACTCAACATATTTTCCAATTTTCCTTTTACATTTGGTGTGATGTGCTTCTGCAAATGAGAAGTCACTGGTGCAAGAAGCTTCAGGGCATAGCTTTTGAATGTTATATTTTGGGCCACCAATTTCAAGCTTTCAAATGACTTTTTCTTCCGTGTTTCTTTCATTTTTGAAGCTATCTTTTCCACCTCTTTTTGATCGGCAACATCTCCAAGAATGTCATTCTCTATTACAGAAAGCAGATCCTTCAAACAGTAATCTATCTTTCCAACAACTGGAGTTGAAAGACACTTGGACAAAATAAAATTAAGTGTGTATCCTAAGACATGAAGTTCATATCCTCGCTTCAAGGTAGATTGCAAAACCTTGACAATGAACTGCAAGTATTCCAATCCAAGTTCTTTCAAACAAGTGGCCAATGCAGACCTAGCTTCATCACGGATGCTTTCTAGATGCCTCTTCAAGAAGTTTGATATCCGATGAACAATTGTTGGAAGATACAAGTCCATCACATCTCCAGGAAGTAATTTAAGAAGCTTCAGTGCAGCAAGACTGATATTTACATTGACCTTTTCAGATTCAGAATCCAGTAACTTTTGTATATTTGGAAGCACAATTTTATATAGGCATGCCTGTATCTCTTTGTTCACATCAGTATCCCTCATCTCCATGTCAGAAACCACATCCAAAGGTTCCTTCGGTTGTTTATCATAAAAGTGAAATTTATCCAAAATACAGCAAATTAGGCGTATAAAGAGTTTCTGTTTATCTGGATTACTGGATGCACCTCGAAGACATCTGATCAATAATGTATAGTATGATTTCCATCCCATCTGACCAGCTACAGAAGCAATGGTCTCTATGCATGCATTTTTCATATGTTCTGCCTTTTCTTCTTTCTCATCAAACAACATGTTGAAAAAGAGTCGCAGGAACACTTTCTCAGTGATGAACTGAAAGTAAACAATAATGCAATTAAATTTCTATATTTAGAAAGAATGCTTCCATTTGAAAGGATAAAGCTACTACCTCTGAAAGCTTGTTCACACTGACAACATTTTGAAACCATGACAATGCCTTAACTCTCTTACGTATCTGCAACATAAAATGTACTCACTTGAGGCATTCTGCAAGCATCTAAATTACTACAGGAGAACTAGTGAACTATCAAATGAATAACAAGAATTATTAGAGGTCTAGAGAAACACAATGAGATTTTAAATTTAGAGAGAATGAAAACCCCACTTACAATGATGAGACTCATCTATATATAGCCGTACAAAAGAGAACTAATATACTAACAATTGAAAGAGTATATATGAGAAAAAGAGCTTGATAGATCTAAAGATCTCTCTACTGATTCAGATTTATATATAAGGATATAAGGATAAGTGGCTAACAATAGAAGCTTAAGAAAAGAGAAAGAAATTTCCTTTTCCTCCATGATTCTAGGATATAGATAAATAATATAAATCTCATTGTAGTACGAAGTGAACAAACAGACTACCAAACTCTCTAACTTTGAGACAGCTACAGATTACAACCATCTTACTAACAGAACACAGTGCTCAGATTAAAACTCAACTCTTAAGAATTAAAGTAGATATTGTTTCTGATTACAATAAGCAAAGGCAAAAGAAAGTTGTTTAATTAGAAAATAATGTGATGCTGAACATATAGCCATAAAATGTTCGCAATAAAAACATACCACTGAGTCACTTATATTGTCAAAAAAAACTGCTTCACCATCTTCGTTGCACAAGACCATAAGTGATTTAAGGTTTGACACTTCTGGAAGCTTCAACACCATTTGATGTAACAATTTTATCCACCCCTGCAACAATGTAAACCAATGTGTAAACATAAAAGACTATACAACTACTTATTTAAAATTTAGGTCGTGTCACATCTAAAAGTTTATTATTCTCATTATCCTTGCTGTGATAAAATTTAGGAATGGCAACAAATTGCCTAGTAATGTGAGACAGACTACTGCCAGAAAGGACATTGGAGAATGTGCAGTACATCTACAGTCACATATATGATACCGCAACTAAAACTTAAAAATGACTTATGACGCCATGCTTAAAATTAGGAATGGGGACAAATTGCTCCCTTATATGAGAGATGGACTAGTGCCACAAAGGTAGACAGGGGATTGTACAATACAACTATATATACACAGACTAGTTCCACAAAGGTAGACACAAGAGAAAGTGTGGTACAACTATATGAACGGGTATGCCTGAACTTCAAATAACTATGATATGGTAACTACAAAGGATTTATGACAGAAGTTTAACAAACACCTTTATAACCGAAAGTGATCCATCCATCGCATCTGCCATATGCTTCAAGAGAAATTTCTTGGCCACACGCTGGATGCAAGATTTTGTCCAACAGTTATCAGTGTTTTTCATCACTGAGATATGTTCTTCACTATTTTCTTCTTGGTGAAGGATGAGAGCAGAAAAATCAACAAAAGACAGTAATGAACTATGCGCACTACACATAAAAGTCGTTTCTTCTGATGACATGTCATGCACACAATGTGATAAGATAAGTAATGCTTGCTCGACTTGAACGCTTCCGAAGAAATCAATATTAATGATTCTGTAAGCATCTAAAATAGCATCATGATCTAGCCAACCCAAAGTAGATGTTGTATTCAGCTGACGGAGAAGTTTTGCCTGCATCCCAATGAAACAGCATAGAAAAATTAAAGAAAGACAGGATGCTGTATGCTTTGCCAAAAGTATCATGTATGGATCAAGGGAGACAAAAGAATAGGGATTACCACTGGGAGTATAGATGTATTGGAAGCTACAAGAGCATCAAGAAGATCACAGATTCTCAAACGCATATCCAACTCAGCCGAAATATATAATGGAGAAACAGCACTTAGAATTTTAGTGGTACTTTCATGTCCTAGTGTAGGTAAAATGTTCTGAATGACTTGCAAAACTTCAACCCAGACATCTACAATATAACCATATATGAGTTTCAATAGTAGTGCAGAAATTAAGTTGGAGAAAATACAATGGATAAAAACGGAAAAGTGTGGATATACAATACTCTCTCACCAGAATTTTGAGTTTTCTTTTCCATAAACAGCAGCAATATCTCCACAAATTGCTTTGCCAACTTTGTATCTCTGATGTACTTGGGTAAAAATTTGAAAATTCTTATGACCGTCTCCCCAGGAGATTTGATCAGCTTTCTGCCAAACAATAAAAGAGAGAAAAATATTAAGTATTGAATTCCTCATTCTCCGATAAATGTTCTGCATACATAAAAACATGTTTCCTTCATATGATAAAATTATCATTTGCACACATTTCCTAGATATGTTGTACTTAATCTTGTTATTAATCAATAATCTGATTGAGTTCACTCACTCTGCTGCCTTGACTCGTGCACTAAACCTCCAAATATATTATGTAAAAGTATTAGTTCCACTTGGAATCCTAATCCTATTGATATAGGATTATTTAGAAGAATTGACAAAGAATGTGTTCTTTATAAATAAAAACATATTTCCCCCATATGACAAAATTATCATGCTCACACATTTCCTAAATATGTCAGTACTTAACCTTGTTATTTATCATATAATATGATCCAGTTCACTCACTCTTCTGCTTTGCATCACGCACTAGAAACTGCCAAATGCATCAAGCAAAAAGTCTGTTCCATGCGGAATCTATATGTCAAGGATCAATTCTCCTAGCAGGCTTAAATTGTTGGGTCAACACCCGTGATTGTTCTATATCTAACATAATATAAAGCCCTTTGCAACCCAAAAAAACAGCAAGCTTTGATAACAGAAAATAAAAAAAATGCTTAACAAAAACTAATGACTGGTTATCCAGTTCCATTAGTCCATATTTTCAAAATTGGTCTATGGGAAAATAAATCGGACAAAGACTCTTGACTATGTTCATCTTAGATACTTGGTCACATGTGACAACTATGTCTTGTGCCTCCTGCCCTTTGCAGTTTGTATTCATCATTGTTGTGATCCCCTTGTCAACCAAACAAAATTCTATTTTGCAGTGAGAACCACAGTATATCATTGTTAATACAATTACCATACCCAGTCCAGAAGCTGAGAACTAAGTTAGGAGCAACAAGACCACTTACAAGGTTAAAATAATTAATACCGTAACAAATAGTGAGAGCTAAAGTAAATAGAACTAGTATACCTCTTGATTGCATTATCTCTTCCAAATAAACAGCACATGCTGTCCATCAGTACTTCTATATTTGAAAGTAAAACTGTTTGAGCAGCGTTGTCTTCACCATTAAACTGATGGTCAAGGTTTAACAAGTTTTCAACAAACTTTAAAACACAATATATAACAGTTTCAGAAGCCGAATTGACAGAAATAATGGAAAATATATCCGGTACAAGACTTTCTTTCCAGCATAATAGTGCTACAAGTTTATTGTTTCCACTCATTGCCGTAAAGCAAGATAACAGTGAACTTGGTTTCTCACTACTAGCAGTCTCCTGTTTAAATTTCTCAATAAGTGGTTTTACTGCAGAAAAGAATTTGTCCCACCAATCAGAACAAAATTCATGATCTTCGTACTTATTGAGTACAAGAGAAATAATTTTCAGGCATAGAGATCTCATATCCTTCAGCTGATTCAAATTACCACTGATCTGCACAAATAAATTGAAAACGATAATATTGAATAAAACCGACAATTAAGATCATAAAACAGACAATTAAGATCATAAAACAGACAATTATGATTCCATCCAATAGCTCAGCCATATGTGGCTTGCCATCAAGCAACAAGAAGAAAAACAATCAAAACAAGCAACATAGGAAAGCAACAATCACTGGCACTGAAACATACACAAAGATTGATAAACAAAGACATTTTTACAAAGTGAACTTAAGCATAACTCAACCACATAAAACCAGCTCACAAGATGAGGTGTACACCCACTTACATACTATAATTTAATCACATCTCTAGTAGATGTGGAATATATGATAGATATTATAAAGTATATACAAAAAATTATTTTATTAAAACAAACCAATTGTCAGTGCTAATCATTATTTATGCCAATATCAACCCTTAACATTAATTTCATTCACAAGCCGATATAGGATCTCTAACAAACATTAAAAACTACATGTATAAAAATCATTAGTTATGCCAGTATAAGCCCAGAAACATTCATTTCATTGTCAAGTTCATTTAGATAGTTCACTATACAAAACTGAATCAGCATGAACACAATATTACCTGGATTTGGTCTGTTGGCACACTGTCCTCCCCAATAGAGTTTGAATTAGGGCTACAATTATGCTGATCTGAAGGAAGCCTGTTCAAATTTGCACTAAGACTTAAAGTGCAGCTCTCTAATAACCGGACAACACAACCCACTAGAAGATCAAGAAAGGGCCTAATATGCAATTCATCAAAAACCGCAACAATGTCTTCAATAACGTGCAAAAAACCATATTTCTTTTTCCATGATAGATTTGCTATATTGTCGAAAGTGAAATATTCCAACAAAGCAGCATCTTGAAATTCGTTAATAGAACCTGTAGGTAAAGTCCAAAACAAATTAGCAGGCCCATCTGTTTTCTTCACTATTCGCAAGGGCTTTATCAGTAGCGCAAAGAAAAGAGGCAACTCAATGACATCAACTCCAGCTACGAAACTCAGAATAGCTTTCCGGTGACAAATGCTCGCTTTCTGAAAATAAGATGACAAAACATTCCTCTACAAAGTTAAAGGCAAATGAAAAATATGTGTGGCAGATCAAAGAAATAGGATGACATAAATATAAAACAACCTCAAGATACTCAAATTAAGTATACCTTTCGAGATGCAAGTCCTTTCAACTTTCTTACTCTTGGCATCAAAAGACGGATAACTAATGGCACAAGATAAGATCGGTGGCATTCTTCAATATATTCAGATTCTCTCGACAAACTCCATGTTGTCAGTTCCTCCCTTAAATTTTTGGAATTAATCAAGCTTCTTAAATGCTCAATATATGGTAAAATGTAATCATCCTTCCAGATTAACAAGCAATCCAAAACTCGCATCTGTATTTCAGGATCATTTTCTTCTAAAAGCCTGCCAAATGGCAAAAAACAAAAAAAACATACAAAAAAATATGTTTAAAATAGGAGACACTCTAGATAACTGATGAACAAAATATAGCAGAATTTAAAAAATACATAATTGAATTGCTCATCAACCTATTCTGCAGAACCTCCTTAAGAAACTGGCTACAGTAAAATGACTTAGGATTTTTCATTAGCTTCAACAAATTTAACCATTCTTTCAAGATGGTCTTCCACTCTTTCCCTTCACAAGAAACAGAATCAAACAATCCCACGCTGCAATTTCATTTGCAAAGGAAAAAGAGTCAAGTACAACAATTTAGGTAAAATTTGAGGTTCACAAAATTCAGTGTCATGTTTCACAAAGGGGATAAAATACGGAAATTACTTACCTTGCAAGATCAAGAGTGTTGTAGCCCAAAAATTTCAAAAATAAAGGAATAAATTGCCGAGAGCGAGATTCAATAACAGCTGGAATTTTTTGCAAAGCTTGCAGTAATAGTTCTAATATTGTTACAGTTGGTGTGCTATCAGATGCATGACAGACAAAAGATTTGAAACAATCAAGTAGACCTGAGAAGAAAAATCAACTTGATTACAAAGCCTGCAGTGTGACATATCATTAACATAATCTCAAAAAACTAGATTAAATGGTAACCGTTTTGTTACATAACACCCACCCCAAAATAGAAACAATTAAAATTTTATTTTTATTTATATTGGTATTTTTAAAGGTTATGAATTTAAACTTTTTTTAAACATATATCCTTTCTTTATAAAGTATTACCAACTCAACTAAATGCAAACATATAATTTCACAGAATATATTAAGCTCAAGTCAAATTCCCCAACCAATTACCAATTATATATAAAATAGTGTCCAAGTTTCACACCTAGGATATCCTGTACACAAAAATAAATGGGAGATTAATGAGAAAAATTATGGACATTGTCGACAAAGTTCAAACATACCAGTTGGACGACCAAATAAAGCACCATTGTCACTCGCGTGTAAGTTACAAGGGGTAAGAAATATTGCTTGACACCTTTCTATATAATCAACAAGACTATCCCATACATGTGTAAGATGTATACTAATCAAGACAGCAATACATTCTAATACAGGATCCCATAGGTATCTAAATCGATTATTCAAGACGCCCAGCAATCCATTCAAAACCAGAGGCACGTAAACATTAGGAATCCTTCCAGCAGATAGTTCCATCTGAATCTTGGAAATCAATAGCTGAACGCTTCTGCTTGTAGAAATTGAAATAGGAGTTGTTTCAAGAGAAAGGAGCAACAGCAGAGCCTGCCATTTCATAGAAAAACACAATAACATACCAAAGCTTAAGTTAAAAAAATGCAACATTATTTAAAAGGTACGTACATTATTTTCTGTGAAATCAGCATTGGAAGTTGGAGAAACTTCAGTTTTATTTTTCATATCAGCTGCCTCATCCACTGAAGAACTTTCCCAAACTATAGGTTTATAGTGGCGTAGTATTTTTATAGTTGAAATGCGAATCTCCTTGTCAGAGTGATGCAAATTATCAGAAAAAATTGCCACTGCATCTGCTGTCTTTCCTTCGAGCTCTGGATGATAAATTCTACACCCATTGTTTTCCAATGAAAAACTGTGATATGAAAGTGAGAGAGTTACACATGTAAAGAACTATTACTAATAAACATACAGAAAAAAATGGACCACTAAAGAATGGAAGAGAGCATAACACCAAATTATTTATCGAAATTATGTGAAGTATTCATTTTAGCCCCTCATATTACAAAAAATATCATTTTAGAAACTGAAATTACCAAACAGTATACATATAGTCCCTGAAACTACGAAACAGAAGTTGTCACTTTAGTCCTGAAAATACCATATACTAAAATGACTGATATTTGGTGATTTGAGGACTAAATTGTCCTATGTTTTACTTTAAAGACCAAATTTGGTAGAAAACAAGAACAAATGTCTAAAAGCAATTAACACATGTTCACCTACCCGTACTTGAATTCCAAATAATCAGCAACAGCCAACAACACTGGTGGAGACAATTTATATCGTTTTGCAAGACTTAAAAACTTCCCAGTTTCATCAGCTCCACAGAAAGTGTGGTTGCACAATCTGTTGTAAGAACTTAATGCTGCACCTATAATGCTTTCCAAGGCCCTTTTAGACATATCTCCAATGTAACCTGCAGGCAAAAAAGGATAAGATAAGAAATTATAGTTTCTACTTTTATTACCTAGAGAATTCAACAGTATAACAAGCAAATTAGAAAAATAATTATAATATTAACAGATACAACAATCCCAAGTGTAAAATCAACCATATATTTTCATTCCTAATACGGTCCATTCCACACAACAGGCCCAAGAGGATTCTACTCTTCCAAAATAGTCCTCATTCTGTTACAACAGCTGACTCCCCATGTGCTGTTTTCTCAATTCTGTTATGCAGCCTGGGAGCGTTGCAATACTCTGATCATGTTATTGCTCATAACTTTGCACTCTCCATCCATCTTTGAAAGCATCATATACTTTGATAAAGCTGATTATATTTGGAACGATATGAAAGAATGGATTTCTGAAGAAGATTTGCTCCTCATAGCAGAATTTCATGAAGAGGTGTATAGCCTGAAACAGGGAACTTTCACTGTGACAGACTACTACACATACCTGCTCAGCAAAGATTTATCACAACCAGAACTTCATCATCCACTTCCTCAAAGTGCAGTGAGAAATTACAGTCATTCAATCTCAAGTGCTACTAATGGATCCTTTGCCTCCAGTATAGAGGAGTATCACGATGGTAATCCAACACAAATGACAGCAAGGATCGAATCAAGTCCCCATGAAAGACCCAACCAGTTTACCACTGAGAAATAAAACAACACTTCAGCAAAGGAAAAACAGCACACTGAAAACAGAGGAGACGATTTTTTGTGATAGAACAGGGACAATTTTGGAATAGTAGAATCCTCTTCATGGGCCTGCGATGTGGGCTTACATATCATTTCTTAATAAGGTCTGTTCCGGTTCAAACTATGAATGAAAACTCAAACTTGTTTAAACACATGAATACGAGCTCTAATATATCCTAGACGTGAGTTTTACACAATTATTCATCAGAAAATCATATTATAAACAATAGAAGAATGAAGGAATACCAGCTTTAGCAGTCAAAAGATGATCTAGAGCCTCCATGAGTTCCACCATCAAGGATGGATTGCCACCTACAATAGACATATGAGAATAGCAGCTCACCGCTCCCCACAAATGTGCCAACATTCCTTCATCAATTTCACATAATACATCAGCACGAGCAATATCGTTTATTTTTTCCTTCCAACAGCTGATTATCTCTTGCAAACGACTGCAAATTCTAGCCAGCGGTTCTTCTTCACTTGTTCCATCGACTAAGTCACGTTTGTCTAATTGCATTTTCTCACAGAAAGACTGTAACAAATGTATGACCTCTTCCTCTGAAATCTCCATCAAACCATTCATTGCACTAAAACCAAGTCACATAAGTCAAATATTTATGTATGTTGAGTGTGATAAACAATTTGATCATGCAAAGTCACGCTAAATTATGAGGTTACCTTATAACATTACTCCTGAAATGAAATAAACAAAGATCCTCTTGCAGCAGTTTTCTAATGAAACACAGCAAACTGGAACCCAAACTCAAACATGTCAAGAGGCATAGAAACAATCTAAAGAGAATGCCAATATCGCAATTGCACTGTTGCAGTAATTACCTTGAGCTTCCAGATCTAAAAATTGGAGCCCACTGGAGGGCACACTCTGGTATCATTGAGGTATTGCAATTACAGAGTCCTTTGAGAATGGCCAGCATTAATTTCAAAATTCTATGAACAACTAAATTCATATCTTGTGAATCAATAACTCCACAAGGTTTGGTAAATGTCTGCACAAGCCGCAAAGCTAGTTTCAAGACAGGCTTATAATCTGCCAAATGTAAATGCAATTAAAATCAATGAAAAACATATCAATAACTGGAGCAACTTTCTAAAGTAAAGAAAATGTGCACTATCCCTAAGTCAAAAACATTTCATCAAGGTAAAAAATTACTGTAAAACACAATCCACTCTCCGGTCAAAAGAAAATATCAGAGATTATCTAAAACCATCCCAAAGCAGAAGTGAACACAACTCAACCAATTCCCCAACTCCCATTTATTACCAATTAGTATAAGTACTCTAAATAAGTGATGGAGATAAGCCAAAAAGCACACAAGCAGAAGCCATACATATGACCATATAGAAAAAAAAGAAGGAATTAAAATGGTAATGATAACCAATAAGGAATTGGATACTAATAGACAAAACTGTAGTCTTTAAAGCAGAAAAGGTTCAGTCCAGATCCCGTAAGCCTACCTTGTGGAAAGGGATTAACCATACATTTCAAGGACCTAAGAGATTAGGCACATGCTCTTTCCCAATAGTACAAAAAAAAAATAAACAAGAAAAAAAGTAAAAAAGTATGGCAGATTCCCTTAACAAACTTAAATTTAATGTATTGATCAATCCAAGTTTATCATTATCTCACTATAAAACTACCATAGTTCATTATCACAGTCAACGGGCTCAACTTAGCTGAACTGATAAAAAAGAAACGTTTGGTAGCATAAAGTATTTCAACTTACCAGGCACTTTTTTACCATTTTGCATCTTTATAGCTGACACAAGTACTGATAAAATATATTGCAAGTGCCTAATATTTCCAGTATTAAGACATCCATCTGCTTCCTTATATAAACAATTCCATACCAAATTCAGCTCCTTAGACTCCATCGTTTCACATAGTTTCTTGAAGACAGATTTAACAATTTTCACAATGGCCATTGAATCTGAAAAAGAAGCAGGTAGGTATAAGAAACAATACAGTACAATGGATAACAAATCAATCACAAATTTATATCTACATAGACCACCGTAAAGAAAACATCACTATCCTATACGAGAAAATAATGTCACAAGAATCCCACAAGTTGTAATAAAGATTATAGAGAAACTTGTGAGATATAACAATAAAAGGCTTATTATCCCACTAGGTGATGACAAGAGATATATAATGAGAAAAAGAAAAATCCATGCAACAGTCAATTACTGATTACCTTAACAAAGTTAAAAATGCAAGAGTATCTAACAAGAGAACAAGCTTACCTTGGCTAACTTTATCACCCACAGCATAAATTGCTTCGCTGGTCAACAATTGTAACACTCGCTCTGCTTTTGAATGGAACCTGGATGTGTAACCTTTCATAATATTAAAGAGCAGTGCCTCAGCACCTGATTCTCTACACGGTGATGGCTTCTTCACAGCATCATCAATCACTCTCCTGATTCCTGACCAGTGAAACAAAACACGAGTTTTGCAATCACAAAACATATTAACAGAAGTTTAATTACAGAGAGAAAGATTTAACAAGAAAGCAATTTAATTCACAAGACCAAGAAAATCATGGGAACTAGTTAAAAATGGCATGAATAGAGCAGAAAAATAGAGACAGAAAATAGAGAAACCGAAAGTAGTCAATGGCATGCATACCTCTTTCCAGCTGCTCGTCTGGGGCATTCCTTAAAACAAATGACATAGCTTCTGCCATGAATTGTCGGACATATTTGTTAGGATAATACCTTAGTTTTGACGTGACCCTTGAAGAATCCAAGCCAAGAAAAACAACTCCAAAGTTAGAAAAATCATATTTTTAATTCAGTTGTTGGTTTTAGGATAAATGAACAATAAACAAATATATATATATATAAACAATAAACTCTCTGATCAAATGAGATAAACTTAGTGTAAGTAGTTAGTCCTAGTCCATGTTCAAACTAATGCAAATTAAATTAATCCTTCTGATTTAACAAAGTGGGGCAGGTCAGCTTACGCATTCCAGAGAATTTCAGGTTGCAGAATAGTTAAGTTCAAAAACAACTAAAAAAACTACAAGAGCAAAACTCAATCACTTACTTGAGCACCTCTGATGGGTTGCGTACTAGATATTTTTGCAGATACATCATGATGTAAGACCATGACATGAATATCTGTATAAAAAAAACATTTTAAAAATTCACACTGAACTAAGGAAACTACCAAAAAAGAAAGGAATAGTAAGATACCCCCATAACACTATTTTCCAAAATCATAGAATATACCTGCTCAATGATATCTGGCTCCTTGTCACCACCATTCTCAAGAAGAGATACTAAAGAATCAACAATTCTCGGCAATAGCCTAGAAAAACCCATACCCATGATGAATAAGAAACCATGAGAGAATTATCATTAAAATATAATTGTGCAAGTGCTATGCAAGATTTGGCAACTGACACCGGAAACCCTAGAGTGCCAAATCTAGTCAAAATGTTAAGCAACTTACGGAACAAACTCCTCAAGGAGATCCCTGGATAAAGCAGCAATTAACCTGTAAAAACAAAGACTTGAGATTTATTGGCAGTGGCTGTCAAACAATAGAACACCAGAAAAAAAAGAACTGAAAAAGGAAACAACCAGCCATTTATTAACCAAGTTCAAGGCTACCTGGTTGTTATCAGTCAGCTGTACAAAATAAGAGTTACAAAAATCAGCTCAAACTAGCCAACTGAACCAATTTGATCAGGAATCACTAATATTGTTGATTGTGGATAGGAAATGCTATAGAGGAACCATTGATGTAATTGTTTCAAGTTGGTTGTTGGATAGGAAATGTTATAGAACCAGTGTGAACTGACTGGCTAGACATGTCAGGGTGGAAAAATTTTAAGTTAGCCAGTATGTTGTTAATTTTCCCAGATTCATGATTTTTTTTATAATTTTTAGAGGTATGAAATTTAAAAGTTAGGAAATTTTAATATATATTGGTCCATACATTTTTACCAATGAAACACTTGACACAACCAGTGATACATTAACCCACTGCTCTGACCAATCTATAACACTAGTATATAAATCAGAATACATAAAAAATAATATTATTTAATATTTACTCCAGTATATTGTAATTAGAACAGAAAAATTATACAGCTAGATTCCAATACTAAGAAAATCAACAATTTACACATCCAAATTTAACCACTCAAAAAGGATACCAAATGAACTAAATGAACCAAATGATGCTCAAACTAATAACTGGTCCTCAATGAAAGTCAGGAATGCACCAAAATTGTTGTTACTACAATAAATGCAAAATAGTAGCCAAAATCACATTCAAGGTTACTGAGTTCAACATTTTCCAAAGCAGTCATAAGGTTCATTCATAGTTGATATTTCGACATATAAACCAATACAATTCCGAGTCACGCAAAAATGAAGTAATTCTTGAAAAAGACTGGCATTTGCATACCTGAGAATTGCATCAAGGGATAGCCTTGCTTTAATGTGCAACCTCGAAAGAAGCTTTGAGATTAAAGATTCCTTGTGCAACAGCACAAGGGGCAATGTTTGTGTATAAGGCATCATTTCTTCATAAAATGAGATAAAATCTTCGGCAGTGTTCAACTCCTGTATTTTGACAAATTACAATATATATATATATATATATATATATATGAAGATTGAGCTAAAGGGACTAGACAATGACGTTAAAAACAAAAATCAGCAAATTTTTCTATTCATGCTACTTTTATTCTACAAGAATCAATTCAGGTTAGCATGCAACTACTTATCATCTGTCATTGCCTAAAGTCATTAGTTGCTAATAACAGCAGAATAAAGTTCAGCAAATGCAAATAAACAAAATAAACATTTGATGAGAAAAGAAAAACAGATAGGAATTATATATCAAAACATACCCTCCATTCTATAAGGCAGTCTCTAAAAAATGAAGAACCCTCAGATGGCTCGGCTTTGACCTTCTCGAGACTTCGATATACATTGATATCAATCTCATCTACTCTCTCGGAGAATGACTTGAACTGTACATTCAAACGTCTTTTTTCAAAACCATAAATAAAAATAATACAAATCATCGGAGAACACAGAGAACAAATTTCAAATGAAACCTTCAGGACCATTGCAACACAGAGTTATATGAATTCAAAACAAAGAAAATTCTAACAACGGCGAGGTTTAGGGTTTTAGCAAAACAATAAACGGACTCATAAACGAACACATAGAATGAGAGAAGAAGCTTACGACAAAACGTCCTCGACCAGAGGACTTGTTGAGAGACTTCACAGCTCGAGCATGTGAAGCCGTCGCCATGAGTTTGAGACTTTACAGTTGCAGAGATGCAGAGCAAGGGAGAGTAGGGTTTTTCCCTTCTTTTCTCTTATGAAAGAAACAATTGATGGAGGGAACCAACCATTCTTTTTTATTTTAGTTTAACTTCTGCTTGCTATTATACTAACTTCCTTTTAAAAAACTTAATTTTATTTTCTTATATTATTTCTTGTATTATTTATAATTATATATATAACAAAATATATATATATATATATATATATATATATATATATATCTATAACTATATATAAAGGGGATTCCCTATTTTGTGTCCACATTTCATAATTCCAATTTTACCCTTTACAATTTAATTATTTATTAAATTTTTAAAAATTAACGGTTAATTTTACAAGTTTTTATAAAACTATTTATTTATCTCCTTTTTCTTTTTTCTCATACTATTCATCAACAATTATTTTTTTCATATTTTCTCCATACATTTCACTTTAATTTTTATAAATATACTTTTATTTTGTTCATTAACTTAATAACATTACAATATCATCAATTATAAATATAATTCGAAAAATGTGTACACGCAGGCGCGATAGCGCCTGTGTTTACACTAGTAATATATAAAGATAATTCTCTCTTTTGTATCCATGCTTTATAATATCAGTTTTATCCTTAATTATTTCAAAAATTAATGAGTTAAATATGTTTTTTTGTCCCTTAACCTTAAGGAGATTTTGGAATTAGTCAATTTTGAAATTTTAGATTAATTTAGTCTTTCATCTTTCGAAATACATGGATTTAGTTTTTTTAATCAAATTTTATTAGGTTTATTTGATGTTTCATACGCATATCAGAATTGTAGTTGAGTTGTTTATATTGTTTGACACATTTTAGATTTATTTGATGTTTCATACACATCTCAAGAAGGATTGTAGTTGAGTTGTTTATATTGTTGACACATTTTTATTTTAATGTTAAGTCAAATACTATTACGAAACACGCTTGGAATGTTAAATAAACATAACAAAATTTAATTAAAATAACTAAATTTATGTATTTCAAAATATGAATGATTAAATTGATCAAAAGTTTTGAAATTGACTAATTCCAAAATTTACTAAAAGTTAAGGGACCAAAAACATATTTAACCCAAAATTAATTATTTTATAAATAATTTATTTTTAACCATTATTCTAAAAACCTCTTTTATCTTAAACTATTATTTTATTTTATTTTTGTACATATCTTTCTTTTTTATTTTATATTTAACAATTATTTTAAAAATTAATTATACATTTGTTATTGATCTTAATTTAAATTTTTTGAAAATTAAAAGATACGAATACGGAGATTTATTTTTAAATATATTTTTCTAAATTTAACAATATTTTTATTTTAAAATAATCAGTTTTTAATATTTTTTTATAAGCACAAAGTAAATGTTGGCATATACAGTATGTATCCATCTGTTTTCACTAATTTTTTATCATTTAAATATATTTTTTAATTTGATATGTATTTATGTGACTAAACAATAATTTAGTTAGGAAAAAAATAACTTCCTTACTTAAATAATTTTAATAAAATCGGTGACTGGAAATTAAAAAGTAATATTTTGAAAATATAATTCTATTTAACTAAATATATAGTACTTTCTATATATTTGGATCCATTCTTGTTTTCTATCTAATATGTTTTATTCTGTTATTTTAAACAATATCAACGATTAAAAAATAACTAAAAAGACAGTTAACAAATATTCCTGTGAATTTTTAATAATATTTTTTTTGCATATTATATTACCATACAATATGAGAAATTATAACAAAATTGTATGAAATAATAATTTTATTTATTTTATTATATCTCATTTATATTAAACATTTTTGAATCTGATTTTTTTTATATACATTTGTTCTTCAAAATTACTATGATTAATTTTTTACGTCAAGTTAAAGTACACTAAATATTACCAAAGTTATTATTGTTTTTCTTATATAAAGTTAAAATAAAAATATATATTTCAAATAATCATAAATATATATATATATATATATATATAAGTAAAAAAATTATTATTAAATATTAAATTACAAATACTATTTTAGTTTGTCTTTAATTTGTAAAACTTTCTGATTTTTTTTTATGTATATTTGTTCTTCAAAATTACTATGAAGAAAGTTTTGACCTATGACTAATAACACCTGGATGAAACTATCATACACAAAGAGAGAGAATTTCATTGCAGTAAATTATTTCTCTTCGGTTAAATATTTTGTATCTAGACATGCACTGTATCATTTGGTGATTCATAGTATCATTTGGTGATTCATAGTTAAGCTATGGTTGCTTATGCTAATTATCAACTTTAATAGCTTTTTTTACCGTACACCTTAACATGTAACCTTTTATCTCACATGGATAACCAACCAACAGATATTCACTTATGTGTCACTTTTTTAAGCTTAAATATACTTGCATGATCATGTGCAAGGCAACCACAAATTATTGGATTAGAATAATTAGCAGTAGAACGAAATCATACCTCAATAAGAGTTGTTAACTCAATTGCAATTGATAAAGATTGATTCACTAAATAAAAAATCATTAATTATTTAAGTCAAAAAATGTTTTTACAATCCAACATTCAAGAACATGCAACAACAATCTCTAAAAGAGTTATACAAATTTACAATTTTAACCCGTCCCATTAAAGGAAGGATCAGCCTTGCTATTTTTTATTTTTTATTTTTTAATTATATATAGGTGTGTATATATTAAAAGTACACTGTGAATAATTTTTAAAATTTTATTTGATTAATGTTTCTATTCCAATAAATTAAAATAATTATTATCATATTAAATTATTACATCATAATTAATAATAAGAATTTAATTTGCAAGTGTTAGTATATTAAATTATACTATTTTATTTGAATTTTCCAAATAATAATATAATAAACAAAAATTAATTTAATTTTGTTTTAAAAAATATTAGGAGGTCGATTTATATTGTCTTATTTCTGACTTGTCAAATTGGCGAGTTAGGCAAAACAGATCACAACAGACAAATAAATTAAAAATTTTAATTTGGCCTACCAAATATTATTAGTCGGCAGGTCGGCTTGCTAGATCATGCTCATTTTGTTATTCTTAGCCATGGACCCTTTTCATTTTGTAAAAGTGTATAAGATATCATTCATGCGCTAATAATTTCAACTCTTCATAAACTTAACATAACCTTTTAACATAACAAAAGTAAAGCCCCCACAAAATAAAGGAAATATAATCAATTGTATCAATGGTCCTATGGACAATGATGCTAAATATTACTTTGTTTACCATAAACACATCGCAAAAGTCAATTTCACTAACTTTATTATCATCTAGCAAGCAACTATTGTTCGAAATAAACATTCCAACATTTTACTGACTTTGAATCACGACAAGATGATACAACTATAATATCAATAACTTCATTGTTTAGTAGCAAGTGGAGGCCATTGCTTAATTTACCTTTTATCATAGCAATAGTACTTTTCAGAATTTTAGTGACTTCACATCCAATAAAAAAAACTTGTATACTTGAAAATTAAGAGTACCTAGAGAAACAATATTTTTTTTATAGTCCATGACAAACATTAGTCATTATTTTCACAATATTGTCACGCAACTGATATTCAAATATAGACCTTATATGATTGTTTATCACAAGAACAACACCATTGCCGACAATTTTGTAAGTAGTAAACTAATATCAATTAGGACACATGCCAATAGTAACCGAAATGAATAATCTATATTAGTTAATGCGAAAGATAATATTTTTAACAACTTCAATTACACTTTTTATGACTTCAATTTGTCGTGTTTCTTTCTTTGATTTTTGTATGTTCAAAATGTTTTTCTTTATTATTGATACATTCTCTTAATATCTCTTGATAGTGTTAGATTTGAATTTAGACTTTTCTTTCTTAAAACTACTCAAGCTAACCTCTCTATACATCCCTCTATCATAAAAACTAGCAACATGATCATCACATGCATTTAAATTCCATAACTAGCAAAGTAATATCATAAACACATACTTTGATGAAAGACACTTCATCCATATAAAAAATACAATGGTCATTGTTTTCATCATATTAAGTGCTATAATATTATTGAGAATATTACTTAATATTTTTTTTTATTTAAATTAGATTTTAAAAAATATTTCAATTTTAAAAATTAGTTATTATTTTATATTACATTGCAATATAATTTTATCACACGTGATCCAATTTATGTGTACAACATAAATAACATTGCAATATAACAACAATACAGAATAGGCCATGGGACCGACCTACTACAGTAAAGAATGCAGGCGTATCCTACGAATTTTTCTCAAAAAATATGTTTATAGTTTATTATGTGTCAAGTGACACGAGTACATTTGTGAAATTATTATTAATTAAGTTTATTTTTTTAACAACTTTAATTATTTAAAATTTAGTTTTCATTATTATTTTTATTTTATACATCTATAATAAAAACTTTAATAGACTTATCCTAAACAATTAAAAATTATAATTACTACATATTTTAAATATGTTTATGAAATCTGTTATTTTCAAAATTAAATATGTTTTTACTTTTTTAATTTTTACTGAAAATTAGGATTAATCCATTATCAAAATTTAGTTCAATTTAGTATCTCAATTTAAAAAAATTAAATTGTATGATTTTGATATTTTTAACAAAATTTTATTAACTTTATTTAACATTTAAAATTGAAACAAAAATGTGTCAAATAAAATAAATAATATAATTATGGTCAGAAAAAACGTTTGAAACATCACATAGACTTACAAAAATTTGTTAAAAAATTAAATCCACACATTTATAAAGATGGAAGACAAATTTGAACTAAAATTTTTAAGATGAACTAATTTTAATTTTTACTAAAAATTAAAAAACTAAAAAAATATTTAACCATTATTTGTATTAATTAAATTAAATAAAAAATTTATTAAGATTGACAGCTTGATATACGTACCGTAGCTAAAAAGAGCAATTTACACACAAAAAATTCCTTATGCAAGAAATTATCCCGCATTTTTCATGTAGACCAGCTTAACTTCTTACATATCAAATACAATAACCCACATTGCCATTACTACATTAGAGTTAACATTTGGGTTTTCTCTACATTGATGGGTGCTTTAAGATATAAGTTCATAATTGAAAAAAAAAACAACTTTATTGTTTATTTAATTGAATATTTTCTAAAAAATGTCTAAATGTCTCATGATATTAATCAATCATTGCATTATTTATCATTGTTTAATACAGTAATACAACTTCGTTTTTTTTTTCTTCTGGGGATTGAATACTTCAGTGTGGTAAATAGAAGTGAATAAAATATACAATAAAAAAAATTCAACGGACTATAATATTTTAATAAAGCATTTTAAACAAGGCTATTTTTGTGAATTTTGAATAGAAGAGTTTTTAGTTAGAACATTGACATCACACCTCTAACTTTTATAATATACATATTCTTTCGTATAAAATTACTCTTCTCCATAAACTATGTTTGGGACATATAAAGCTTGAAAAAACAATTTCTGATATAGGGTCAACCAATATTCCATTTTACAAACAAAGGTGGCAGGAACCATATGTCTACAGGGAATTAAAACTGCAATTCATTATTCTCTGTTACAATTATTACAAGTTCCATTCAGTACAGGGGATACAACTACTTCTATGGCATCTTACCGATACAAACAGTATTCGATCACTAATCTAATAATATATTTGGAAGGCTTAAATATCTTTTTTTCCCTCAAGTTTTAGTAAAATTTGGAATTAGTCTATTTTTAAAATTTTATATTAATTTAGTCATTCATATTTAAAAATGTGTGTATTTAGTTCTTTTAACTAAATTTTGTTAGGTTTATCTGATGTTTTAAAGGCATTTTTTTTAAATTGTTTACATAATTTGACACATTTAAGCTTCAATGTTAACTTAAATATTATCATAAAATGCGTTTAAAATATCAAATCAACTTAACAAGAAGGACTAAATCTACACATTTATAAAAATGAATGACTAAATTAATATAAAGTTTCGAAGAGAAACTAATATCAAAATTGACTGAAATTTGAGAGACAAAAACATATTTAATCCTGTTTGGATTTCGGTACCTACTTAAATATTTCTCCAACAACCCATTGCATTATTATTATTATTATAGATACCAAAATTAGTGACCAGTATATCCAAACCTTTACAAAAAAAAAAAAAAATTCAAGACACAATCATAAAGTCAGATTGCAGGTTTTAACAAATTCTGTCCAATTTCAAACTTCAATACAAGCAGATAAATGCTGCGGCAAATGACCCTCTATGCAAACCCAAACAATCTCATTGACCCTTCAACAAAGGAAAAAACTAAGATACAATTTTTTGAAGTAAACTTGATATTTTATACCATTATTTATTATAAAATAATTTCACAAGGTGGTGAGAAGAAACTCTCCTAATTCAAAAAAGAACAACATAAACTGCTAGAGAAGTTTACACAAATGTTGTCGGTGACTGACTTATCAAATGGAGAACAAGAGGAACAATTTTCATTCTACAGCTGTGAGAGTAATCTATCTCCGCGAGAACATAATACAGTTTCTAAGGGTTGTAAAAGTGGTCACCACAACGACATTTCCAACTCATTGGCTTGTAATTGGAATAGCTGTTACCTTGGAGAAGAAAACCCTGCATTGCAGAACTCGGAGAAATAGCTACAGGGTGGACTCGGTTGTGACTAG
The DNA here is from genome assembly GCF_037176805.1 of Vigna unguiculata. Classification (NCBI taxonomy): domain Eukaryota; kingdom Viridiplantae; phylum Streptophyta; class Magnoliopsida; order Fabales; family Fabaceae; genus Vigna; species Vigna unguiculata. The sequence goes on from NC_140792.1 coordinate 48,120,401, forward strand.
GAATGGATGGAACTTGCACTGCCATGCATGGATGACACTGGTTGCACTTGTTGTGGCAAGTAGGAGGCATTGAACCTAATCTGTTTTTCTCCTCATACGAAGGGTCCTGCATACAAAAAAAAAAAACACCAACAACTCAGTGTTTTTAAACAACAACAAACACAAAAACTATGACTTGTATTAAAGTCTACCATCTGTGGTTGCATGAAACAAGAAACAGGACACAGTTGCAGCAGAAATGTAATAATAATTGTTGCAACAAGTAAGATAGTGGTGGTGGGGTTCTGAATTGGATTGAGTGAAGCCATGATCATGAATGCCTATCATGTCATTTCTTGATGTCATTCCCAATCTATACCCAAACACTTATAATAAATTTAAATGTTAACTGAGCTGTGTGATGCTGATAATACTACAAGTTGGAGAGGGAAAAAAATAAAATGGTTTTGGAAGTTTTTTTCAGCTTTGTGAGTGATGAATGCTTTTTATTCCTGTGGCCTATGGAGAGAAGAAAGAGGGTTTGCATCGATCAGAGGGTGCGCGTTGTATTGGCAGTGTAGAGAGAGAGAGAGAGGGACAGTAGAGAATGGACAGCGAGAGAGGGAGCAGAGTGTGACAGAAAAAGTGAAAGGAACAGTTCAATAGAGGTAAACAAAATGGGAGAATCCAAATCAGTATCAAGGACCCCTTGCCCAGTGATCTATTAGTAGTTGTGACTGATTATAAGTGGCAGGGTGGAAAGAGAAAATTTTCTTGTGTGTATGAGTGGGTAAAATTTAAAAACACACAATGGCAGGTGGTAGTTAAAATTGTCATTTATTAACCTATCTAATTTTTGTAACAGTTCTTGGAGTGTCATGGTATTGAGCAATGAGCATTGAGTGTCTTTGACTTGATTAACGTTTTACAATTAGGAGTTAGTTTTGTTTTCAATCAGATTATGGCTACTCATGCAAGTAAAGGGGTGCTCTATGCTGTGGAAACAAGAAAGTGGCATTAACACTGAGAAGAAAATGAATCTGTTTGACATAAAAGACAAAAAGAACTCAACTCTGTACTGAACAAAGTTGTGTGAAAGAAGAAACTCATAATGTGTAATTAAGAAGTTACAATGATTTAGTGGTTTGACATCATAAATGGTACAAGTACATGTTGAAGTTTCGTGTACCATGTTTAATACTTTATGAAGGGTGAATAATGGTGTCAAACTTCATGAAATTTTGGATCATAATAAAGAGTAATCAAGTTGAGCTTCTCTGAAAGTGCAAGTATGTGCTAAAAGTGCAAAATATAAGTTAATACAATAAATAGAAGAGTTGGTTATGTGTTTTTACATTATCTAGCAGCATGAATTTAAAATAAACATTACTTTGTTTATTTAGTGATTAGTGACCTTATCCCTTGTTCTCAAGAGTTAATTGAGTAGTTACAACAAGGTAAATTTATTGTTCGACACTTTTAGGTGTTATTAGCCAACATCATTGATTTTTTTTTTATCTGTTTTACTGTCTTACTGTCTTTAGTGTAAAAGAGAAATAACAAAAGAAAAAATATTCACTTTTGCCTTTATTTTTTTATTAGATCATTTAATCCCATGTGTCCTGACACATTTTGAGTAAATAAACATTTTTGATAATATTCATAAAATACTCTATTACCAATGTCCTAAAATTACTTGTTAATAACAATTATAAAAGGCATGTATCAATAAGGTAAATATTTGACCACAGGAAAATAAGATTTAGATTGTCTCACTTTTTAAAAAAGTATAACATCAAATTTATTAAATTATCCCTTAACTTTACACTAAGTATAAGTTACTTTTAGTATTATAAAATTTATGACATTTATATCTATGAAAACAAAAAAATCTTTTTAAAATAAAGAACTAAAGCGATTAATGCTCGTAATTTGAAAATGTTTAGAATTTACTCAAATATAAAATAACAGATAAACAGTTTATATTATAAAAATTAAAACAAAAATAAAGTTAAAAAGTACATATGACTATTTTGTTTTCAGTTTTCTTTTTCAGGTTTGAAGATTCTTGCTGCGACTACACAGCTTGCAAATAGCCAAAGCTGTCACTGAGAAACAGATAGGGAAAACGACAGTGAACAAATTAGACGTTGTAGATATCATTTTACACGTACATTATTAAAAAATATTTATTTACTAAAAACAGTAAACTATTTCCATTTTTTTTTAGAATATGATCTTTTTTTCTTAGTTTTTATGGTCACTAAAAAAAGTACAATAACATATTGTTTTCTATAATTCTTCTGAGATTTCCAATTTGGAAATCAATTAAGTAAAATTGGCAGACAAAAATGTGAAGCAAAAGACAAGGTCATTGATATTGTCTCTCTAATATGTACATGAACCGTCCTCGATTTTGAGGAACCATGTTAATTTTGCATTTTTATAGCATAAAACTTATTATGCCATTTAGGAGATGTAATAAATTGAAATCAGGTATTAAAAAGTAACAATAATTATAATTATTTAATTAATATATACTAACAAAAAATCATTGGAAAATAGATTTGTTTTTCATAAAAATTCGGGTACGTGACCTATGATAAAACTCAAATGGAATCGGTGTGTACAAATTACTCATGATAACATTTCTTTTACTTAGTTTACAATAATGCTATATTCTTTAAATTTAGTTTTAAAAAACTATGATTTATTTGTATTTAACTAAAATACGTGCTGAATTTTTTATTTCTTACAGTCCAATATTTTAAGAATCAACTTAGTCAGTTCAGTATTTTAAGAATTAACTTAATACATGATTGGTTTAAGTTATGATCTCACTTGAACATAATTTTATATAAATATTTATATATGTGATTTTAGATTGAAAAATTAATCATGAGTCTGAATTAATTTTGACTTAAAATAATTTTAGAAATTTTTTCATGAATTAAAAATTTTACACTAAGTTTTAGACTTATTTTTTATAAATTAATATTATTCTAAGAAGTTCTGTTACTTCAAAATCAACTTTACTCGGTCAATTTAATAGAATCAATTTCATTTAATATCATGTCCTAAGTGGACATTATTTGATATAAGATCTGATCGCATACATTTTAAATATTTGTATAACTTTAAATAATCTCTCCAGTCACTAAGGTATTGTTTATCTTACATTAATAACTATTTTAAGATAATGATAGTACCTAAAGTAACATGATTAAATTGCATGCAAGGTCATAAAGTGATAAGAAGTTCTTAATAAAATTTGAAAAACTAAACTATAATAAAAGCTAAGTTCACATTAAATCATCTATAAAAGATGAAACATATTTCAATCTTTTTTTCAAGTTAATCATGAGCATCCAAGTTAAGACAAATTTTTTATTTAACTGTATCAAACCTAGAATATAAATTTTATACAATCCATCACGTTTTTTTTTATCTCTCTTACCTTACTCTTATTTTACACTTTTTCCTATCTTTCTTTGCACAACACACATTTTTTCTTTCCATTTTGTGCCCATGTAAGATTAAAACACCAAAAGAATCCTTATATAGTTCACATTATTGATAAGTGATAAAATCAGAATGAATTATATATGCATTTGTTTAGTCTTATTAGAACGATCGATGCTATGCCAAATACATTTTATCTTGAAAGAAAACTTTAGGTCAAACTTGAAATTAATGTTAGTTACAATGTTGTTGAACTGATTCTTCAGATAAATGCATTAATGGTGAGTAAGATTACTTTTGATTTTGTTTCCCTTATAGTTCAGATGCAAGCATCTACCTTAAAAACCAAAAGAATAAAAATGAAAACAATATTTACTTTTCTCACGTAGTACCACTATCAATAACTCGAACTAGAGAAAAAATCAGTTTGAATAGTAAATAGGAATCACTAACATAACTTTGTTAAATTTATCTTTTTGCAAGTCCCATATTGTATTTGTCTATTTTCTCTTTTAATTTCTAACATATCAAGTTGGACTCATCACTTGTGCTGGATCCTGGTTTCATCGGGAAGACAAGAACACTAGGTGAAAACATTAGATTTGAAGGATTACCTGATGGATACAGTTCAAGTTCATACTCATCAAATATCTGACTTCAATTTTAATCTATACGATTCCTCATCCTGAATCACGGTTGGAAAAGTCCAAGTGCCAAGAGGGTACTCTGATACCTTTCCACCTAAAAGAGTTCAATTGCCAGTGAATCATGGAAGGACATGGTTATGTTATCTTATACCTATACTGCTATAATGACTGACTCCAGAAAATTACCTTCTTTAGTGGCTTCTGCACATCTTTTCTGGTAGTTCAAAGAGAGATGTGGATCAAGTGATTTCAATAAACATTCATACTTTTCTTCAGCCTCACTAATGTGTTTTGCCTGGAATTCAGAATTTGACATTGTATCTCAAAGACATTAAGTATATGTTACATAACTACTATGATTATACCAATTAACAGGCAGGAATAAAACAAACTCATCAATATAGGCAAATCAACAATACAGACTCTGTAAAAAATTATGACATACAATTATAAAAATTAGATTTATAGAATTTTTCTTCTCTCAATATGTGTGAGAAATGACAATGCTCACTAAGGCTTTAACAAGAATATTATATTATTTCTCTACACAGTCAGCAAAATGCATTCTTGACAAGGTTTGAGTCCAAACTCTAATTGCACCTCCTCTCCCTGTAAAAGTGGGTGGTAGAGTGGTCATAAATTCATTACTCCATCATTCCATGTTTACCACTTGAGTTTACGCATGACAATAAGAAATAACATGTCACATTAGTTTAGGTATTTAGTTCAACAATCCTGAAAGAAAAAGAAATATAAGAATGCGAAATGCTTGACCACGCTGTATCTATTTGACTGCAGATCAGCAAATTTTGAGACAAATGTGAGTACATTAAATGATACTCTATTTTCAAGACAGGTCTAAGGCTAGTCCTGCTAAATAATAAGGGCCTATTAGTGATGATGTGTGTTTAAAAAAAGTGTCAGAGTGTTTTGCTGGAGTATTTCTGATTTTAATAATAGGTGGATATTAATCTTGCTGCTGCATACATTATGAAGGTCGTTCAGCCAACCAATAAACTTCAACAAATCATATGGACTTCCATTAGCAAGTATATAAATTAGCAGCACCATTTGTAAATAGTTTGACATTCTCACCAGCATAGCAGGAGCAGCTGAAGGTCCATATATTCGGATAAACATGCGCAAAATATTGAAACTGTTCTCTAAAACATCATCCTGAACGAGGGTTTTCAATCAAATCAGGACTCAGAAAACATTACAACAGATGGTGGTTAAAAGATTAGGAGAGTTGAACACACCTCATAATCATACCTGCAACATCAGGACAGAAAAATTATGTAAAATTATAAATAGAAAAATAACTAGACTAAGGCTGAAATCTAAATCAGCCTGTAATTACAGAAAGAAACAACAAAAAAATTAAGGATAACTTTGGTATTATCTGAAAATGATAGTACTTACAGATCGTCAGAAACTTCCACTAGGAACTCCGAAATTGAGAGAAATTCCATATGCAATTCCTCTACCTTCCAAAAAGATTCAGAAATTATCCTGAATTCATACAATTAGCTAAAAATATTTTGTTATTTTACATAGAGATTCATGTTGCTGACAATATTTTAGAAGAAAATTAATGCCTACCTCAGAGAATGTGTGTGTGCACATGTCAAGGGTGAGATGAATAATGCAAATATCTACTAAATATTGCTAATTAGTTATACCTTGGTCCCTTGCAGTTCATAGAGAAGAAGATTTAGCACTCGATAATCAAAAGACTTTAAATGAACAGCCTTCATCACATCCTCAACAAGAATCTGAGTACCAATAACTAATAATTGAATATATTACAAAAAATCTTTAAAAAGGATTTGAATCAACATATAAGCACTCTGAAGAAAACGAAAAGTGCATATGAATTATGTATACCTCCTCCTTGTTTATTAGCGCAGAACAAAGTTTTCTTTCGAGAGTCCAGTACTCTGCTCCATGTCTAAGTTCTTCTCTTATCCTTGTCTCATCAAGGAAAAAGAACATTGAACCAAATTAAGCTAAACCTTAATTACTCCATGGGAAATGTAAGGTAAAGAGTGCAGAATCAAAACCTTTCTGTCAAAAGGCCTTTGTGTTCAAGAATAGTCAAAAGTGGTCTAAGTGGGTCGTTTGAGAAGCAAGAAACAAATAATTCGGTTCCCCTCTACATTTAAAATTAAATTATATGAGAAAACTTAAAGTTATTACCTAATCATCAACATTCAAATTGTCACTGAATAAATCAATCACCTTATCTTTTTCTCCAGATACATGCTTTTCATTGTTGGGTGTTTGCAGCAATTTCTCATTCATTTTATCAAGCTGCATCATAACAGAGACGGTTTCTTAGAAAAAGTAGTAGCTTTTGCAGATTTCATACTTACTATTGGAATATATAAGCAAGTCTCAAAGTAACACTTACAAATATGAAAAACAAATGCCAAAACATATGCTTCCTAGTTGGAAAAAAATGGTTCACTTCATCCTCATGCATTTGTTGAATGCAATATTGCATAAAAATACACCTCCACAAACTCAAAGGCCAAGTAACCCACCAAGACATTTAGGTATGAGAATAGGAATTTGAGCATCTTAATGCAAGAAACAGTCATTGAAAGGCTGCCCAGGGTAGTCAAATTTAAGCAACCAAATCTTAAATTTGAGGAGTGCGTAGTTTCTTAATAATAGTATTCATGTGTTAGAGTGCATTACTTGACCTTTGCTTTGCTTAGATGAGACACTTGAACAAAAATAAAATGCAGATAGTTTCTTAATAATAGTATTCATGTGTTAGAGTGCATTACTTGACTTTTGCTTTGCTGAGATGAGACACTTGAACAAAAATAAAATGCAGATAGTTTCTTCATAATAGTATTCATGTGTTAGAGTGCATTACTTGACCTTTGCTTTGCTGAGATGAGACACTAGAACAAAAATAAAATGCAGATAAAAGCGCTTGTGCACCTAGGTTAAACATCAACCCCATTGAACACATGTGCATTAGGACTGTTATTAGGAAGATAACTGAAATGATGATCCTTATTTAGGCCAAGCCCAAAACAATAAAGAGCCATACAGGTCAATGTCAGTTATCACCATTGTTACAAGTCACTCCATGATAGCACTAAATATCTGTCATTTCAATTGCTATAATGACATTAATCCTGAAACATGTGGAATGGCTCTGCGTTGCCTTTCATCTGGCTTGAGGAGATCTATCTATTTTCCCCTTTTGGGACCATTGATTAGCTCCACAGATGCAGTGGAACCACATTTACGAATCCTACACCTTCAAAACAGTAATTGACTTGAATAATAAAAGAGTGACCGAATTTAATAGCATCAATCAAGCATATACCTGATAAATATAGCTCTCTGTGAATGAAAGAATAGGTAAGTGTTTGAAGATTGATTGTGGCTTGCTTATATCCAATCCATGAAACATAAAATAAGACCTGCACTGAAAAAAAAAAGTTCACATTAACATACAAATCTCAAAACAAGTTCTAAAAGCATGAAGTGTTAATTAAATGGTATCAAGCCTTCCACAAAATTACTCTCGTACATTGTTTGTTGTGAAAAAAGCTTCAGTGCAGACCGGATGTATGCCACTTTATTCATCTAATAACGAATGTGGTAATTGATGGCAAAAACATGATATTATAACGATACCAATAAAGTTTATCTGTTACGAATACTCACATTTACTACCTAATCAAGCATTATAACAAAATATCAAAATCACAGCAAAAGGTTATTTTTTAATATACACTTACAAAATCCTCAAGGGTAGAATTTGCCATTTGCATGGAGTCCAACCCAACCACGGGCATGTTGTCATTACAACTTTGCAATAAACTGTATTCTTCGGTCTGATTGCAACTAAGCAAAGGATCTCCTACAATACTTTGTTGAAAACCTAAGGTAAAATTAAAAAAATATCACAAAAGTAGAATTAAAGCATGAAACAAAAATATGATCAGCAAGTTTAAAAAATATTGTATGAAATGAACATCAGCACACGCCATGGTAATGCAGCAGTGGAAGGCATTTAATGCACCACCACCCGCAATCATTGATGGTTAATATCTTTATCCAAGAGGGTATGAGTATCAAAGACGTGTAGGATAATTATGTGTGAAATCATGAAACGAGATAGAAAATCGTACTACTACTATCTCTAAGCAAAATAAATGATAGTGCCTTATAAGTTTTGAACAGGAGCCAGATAAAGAGCGATTCTCAATACAGAACGTTCTATCCGATGCAAACAAAAAACAGTAAAACTAATAAAAAAGCACACATGAACACGATAAAATAGGCATAGCAGTGCAGTACCAGAACTTTGTTCATTGGTGGTGGTGGTGAAATGGTGGTGCTTGTACGCGTCCTCGAGGAATGAAGATGAGAGCTCCAAGAGGGAAACGAAGCAGTTTCAATTTTCAAATTTCACTTTGAACCATGAAAATGAAAAGAAGGAGTGGGACTTACAGTGGGAATAAAATGGGAAAGCACGCAGCATTTATCGTTGATGGCAAGATCTCCGCAGGGTTGGATCATGAAGATAATGAAATTAGCGAGGAAGCGGTTAGAGTGGTGATTGGAGTTTGAAACACCTCGTGATTCCATGAACTCCAGCATCCTCTGTACCTTCTCTAGTTTCCGTAACTCTTCCATGTCCCTTCTCCCACCCAGACCAAAGTTTTCACACAACAACTTCTCTCACACCTAAAATTTACTTTTATGTGAATGAAAAATTTAGGTAAAATTAATCTTTTTATTCTCAGATTTTTTTTAAATGGTATTCCTGTGTTTTTTTTTTATATTTTATTTTTTCTGCAGAAAATAATTTTATTTTACCAAACATATCATTTTATAAGAATAATATTTTGTTTAAATATAAATTATAACATTTCTAAGTTATTTAAACTTTTCATTATTATTTTTGTGTGTTGGATATTCATATTCTAGTTGTAACTCACTCTTGAATCCAACTTATCAGTATCTCACACGCATAAAGTCAGAGTTCTCGTCATTATTTCCCTGCTTCTGTGCTCTAAAATTAGTTATTGGAAATGTTTTGACAGAATAAACTTTAAAAATAAGAACACAATGAAACAACTATCTCAAAAAATAATATTGAAATGTTTGACATATTATCACATATTATCAAAATATAATATGGAAGTTTGTTGAATAATTAAACTATCGATCCAAATTTTAATTATTTAATTTTTTAAATAAATGTAATGTTTATCGAAAATGTGTACGGAAATCTAGTTAAAAATTTACAAAATTTTAAAATGTAGGGTCTTCCTAGAGTTGTATTAATATTTAAAAAAAATGTGTAAATCTTATAATATTCAATAAAATTTTTAAATGGTATAAAATGTCATGTAAAATTAAATTAAAATAAAATAAAAAACTGAAATTGTATAGAACTCAATTAATTTTTTTAATTTATATAAAAATGTTATATTCAAGAGTATATAAGTTTAGATATATTATTTGCGCAAAAAATACATGTGACTTTTAATAAAAAGTCACTAAAATTCTTCAGAATTTATAAACCTTTTATCTCGTATGCTGGTTATTGAACTTTTGTTTCTCTCATCACATATAACTTTTCTTTCTTTGTTGAAGGGAATATCAACATTATGGTAAATTTTTCTGTAACAAAAATCGTTTATATAAATTCTCAACTAAATTAGTGAAGAAACCTTGTAGCAAAAATGGTGACTTTAAACTTAAAACTGAGTCATGAATGAAAAAATATTCAAATATAGAACTATTGGAAAACAAAATAAAATGATAACAAGTTAATTATTAAAAATAATAAAAAATTGTATTGATTTTATGTTTTAATTTTGAATTTTGAATTATTTAAAATATTATATTTCAAAATTTTTTATAAATATAAATATTATTTTCTTATTACTTTTAAATTCCTATAATATAGATAAGTTAAAATTTATAGTACATTAAAGATCTTTTAGATAATAGTTGTTTTTTTAAAAAATGAGCCGTTTCAATAAAATACATTGTTTGAAAACATTGAAATTTAAAAAAATTTATGAATGTAATTTATTAATTACAATTTAATATTTTTAAACTTCAGTTAAAAGGGTAAAAAAAATATTAAAAATTTCTTGTCTTTCATATTTGCATTTTTATTTTCTCTCTTAATTGACTTAGTATTGGAAGGTTATCTACTCGGCTTTTATTTAAAACTCATGTTTTGATCTAGGTTGAGATGCCATAGTCTTATTAGAGATTTATTTCTAATTGAAGTTAATCACTATTATTTTTTATGATTACCCTTTCTTTTATATGAGTTATTGTTATTTGTTTATGTGATATTACTTTTATATGAGTTATTGTTATTTGTTTATGTGATATTAGACTTTTTTTTTTCTTTGATAACATGTTTTGATTAAACACAATCTTCACATTAATATATCAATCAATATTATTTTTTAATTAACATTAATCAATTTTTTTTAATCAATATTTTATGTGTGATTATTGTTCTATTGACGTTAGTTGTGACTTTTTATTAATGCCACAAATAATGTTGTTTGAGTTATGTATAATGTATGTATTAAATAGATTCTCATATTGTGTTACTTATTAGACATTTGTTGCATACATTCTTTATGGTCTAAATAGAAAAATCTTAGTTTTCATTAGCATTAATTTGAATTGAAAATGTCATGTTTTGTGGAAAGGTAGGGATAGAGATCCTCATCTAATTGGAGTTCAACACCTTCAAATGATCTAAATGCACATGCATGATAATTCCTTCATAAATAATATATATAGTACTTAAATTATTTTTGTAATCTTTGGAGCATATTATAATGCAACATTATGCATCTTTTTCATCTTAATTTCGAACCATCATATTTCCAACACCTTTACTAAAAGCATACATAATCTCATAACATAATTATACTGAATTTTCTACAATTAACAGGGTGTTAAGAAAACACTGACTGAAATATCATTACCATTGTTTTCGCATTGTATTATTATCATTAGGATAAATATAATAAAAATAATATTAATACATTTCATTTTTAATATAATAAGGAAAAAGTATAATTTTGTACATTTTATTTTATTTTATTATCATTATTTGAATTAAATTAATACTTATACCTTTCGTGTTTATTAAAAAGAAAATTAATGTTAATATACATGACTCAATCATTTGTTTTACTATTTTTGTAAATTTAAAATAATTGCATACCAGATTAAATTTTGTTATTAAATAAATATATATTTATATATATAATAACTAGTAAAAAATGAACGCACACTTATTTATTAAAAACTATACTCAATTAAACAAATAAAAAATATTATATTAAAACAATAATTGAAATATTTTTTATTTAAATAATTATTTAGGCTTATTTATATTTTATATATATATATATATTTATATATTTATATTAAAAGAATAGAGATTACATTTCCCCATGTGTATTGAATAAAAAAATATAAAGAAGAAATTGCCGTCAAAGACGATCAACGAGATAACTCCACCCGATGCAAAGACATTCGCTGGCCACACTTTTTGACAACTGTTATCACTGTAATAAAGCTGTTTTCAACCATTCTTCCCTCCCTTTCACTACACAATTTTATTTTATTTTATTCTCAATAGAATCAATCAAGCTTATAGGGACCAGCGCCCAATACCATGCGGCCACGTGTCATGTGAATCCCACTACTACTCTACTCCACACTTAACAAACCTCCAAATTAAGCTAAACATTAAACAGTTGCTTAATCAATCGCCGACCAAGCTCAATTTGAAATAGAAAGAGCCACAAATTTGGGAGTGAGAAAGAAGGAGAAAGTGCATTTTACCTGAATAATGGCTACTGCAGGAGGCTACGGAGACGCGAACCAAAAGGTAGATTACGTGTTCAAGGTGGTGCTTATAGGCGATTCAGCGGTGGGGAAGTCGCAGATACTTGCGCGATTTGCCAGAAATGAGTTCAGCTTGGATTCGAAGGCCACAATCGGTGTCGAGTTCCAAACCCGCACGTTGGTGATTCAGCACAAGAGCGTCAAGGCTCAGATCTGGGACACTGCGGGACAAGAACGGTTCTCTATCTCTTCTACTTCTCTTCAACTATATCTACACTATACTCTGTTATTTTCTGCTTGTTTCATTTCGCTGTTTGTTTGAAGTAAAACCTAGAGGATTTTAGTGGAGGATTTTGTAGATCTTTTTGACTTGTTAGGTTTCGCGACGTATTGTATCCGTTGCTTGATATGCCTTTGAAACAATAGTTACTGATTAGTGCGCACCTTCTGTATGCTCTGATCGCGGCGAATTATTACGCAGTTTAACTCTGAGTTAGATACTTAGATGTTAGATTTGTTTGCTGAGTTGATCTACTCGTCTGGTCGTGGCCGACGGAAGAATTGATCCTTGGATTTGTTTTTTTAGTGACCACCTTCGTGTTTTCCGCCAACTTAGTCTGTAGTAGTAAGTCAAACTGAGTTTGACTTGGAATGTTTTGCTTGTGGGAGAAGGATCTTGAACTTTGGAGTTTAATATCTGTGCTATCGTTGATTGCATGTTCCTTGAAATAGTTTGACGAATGGCAACTACAGAGGTTAGAAATTAAAACCTAACTTCATATTGTCACCAACCTTTTTGCACTTGTTCGGGACAAACACAAGGGTAGGGATCGTGTACCTCGATGTCTTGTTGGATGTGGCAAGAACTCTACGATTCTAGTCGGTGGATGTTTGAGTACGGAGTTGAGGGACAAATAGATAGCCTATCTCATGTGAGTTGATGAGGTATTAGTCTGTTTGAACTTATTCTTAGTGATAAGTGAATTATCTCCATCTTATCTTTAAAGGATTAGAAGATTATCTGTTGATTATTTTACATATAAGATAACTATCTATTGTTATGGATTGGACGTGTGTGGTCAGAGGGGTGACCTAATTGGACCATTTGGAACCAGAATTGGGAAGAAATTATTAGGACTCAAACTATTTAGATTTCCGTGTCTTTGGTTCCCGTCAATGTTTATGCAATACATTCAAGTTTTATAATTACAAAAAGGAATTAATAATGCTTAACTGTGTCTTATATATAAAGATTAATAGCGATCATAATTGTCTAAGATCACCTGCCAATTTCGTTTGGACCAAGTCAGAACAACATCCCTTTTCTCAACTTGTTTTGGGGCTGTCAAGGTTTTCTTTGAGACAATTTGAGTATTGATGTGCACTGTGATGAACTCAAAGGCAAACATACTTATGAATGAAGGATAATAATTTTCACAAGTAAAGATGAATGTGCCACCGGACTGCCCTCTCTCAGTTTATACGCCCTTTCATGGGACGTATTAGAACTTCACTTGGAAGTGACATATCTGTTAGAATATTCCTAGTTCATATATAGTGTGCTATTAGAACTTCGAGACTATAGTAATCAGATTGAATTGTCTAGATAACCTAATAAAATCCTTAGAAATGATTCCTACAAATTTCTGTTCCGTGTTTGAATCTGTGTTGCACTGTTAATGCGTGTGTATTTGGGAGGAGAATACCTGTGTAATGGACCTGAAGGTCAAGAGTTACCTATACAAACTTTTGTGTTAAACCTGCCCATTGAAGGAATTCTGGTTGTACACAAAGTGAGAACAAACACGTTGTTAGTAGGTAGGCCTATGATTATATTTTGTACCATTCTAAAAACCGTTTTTTCAATTTCTGGTATCTTTTGTGAAATAATTCTTGTTAATGCCTATAGATGCAAAATTCATGTGCGAATTTGTTTATAAGCTTATTTCATTCCTCACAAGAGAGAGAAATCAAATTTATAAAGCAATTAGGAGTATATTGATTTTTTTTCTACGTTTATAATTAGCTGTCATCATTGCCCAATTTCCATGGGATTGTTCTTTTAAAATAGTTATTTCTCAGCTTTGTAGTATAACAGAATCGTTGGGTGTAAAACTCACGTACATTTCAACAGAAACAGAAGTATCTGTGACTGAACTTACCATCCACATAAGTAGTGTGTATAGATTATGAATTTATGCAAAATGTTTGCACATGAAAGGGGCTCGTTTGTGTTGCTAAAAGTTTAACCCACAAATTTAAATTAAAAAATTATCATTTTCTTACTTCTTTGGCCGCCCACTATATAATATCCTCTGCAGTAGACAATCTTACCAGAGCATGTTGGATGCAATCTTATTTGTAGAGAGTACTTTAGTTTTATTTTTTTTTACTAAATCGGAAACCTGAGAGCTTATCACTCAATTAGTTTAACTCTTTCGAGAAAGGTTATGTATATTTCTGTATGGATAATCATTGGTATATTGTCAAGTTTAAAGTTAAAGCAGTATGTATATTTTCAGCCTAGTTATTTTAATATGCTGTGTTTGTGATCTTTTTGTACGGTGTATATTTTTAGGTTGTATGTGCTTTTTCAATCATCACACTGTTGTCAAGTTTATATCTCTGATCATTTTATGATACCCAATACCCATGGTTAACGTACCATTACTCCGAACACTGATTGCGGTTTGACCTGACATATAAATGATTTTATTCTACAGATATAGAGCAGTCACAAGTGCATACTACAGAGGTGCTGTCGGGGCAATGCTGGTTTATGACATCACAAAACGTCAAAGCTTCGATCACATACCTCGCTGGTTAGAAGAACTGCGAAACCATGCAGATAAGAATATAGTCATTATTCTTATAGGAAACAAAAGTGATCTGGAGAACCAGCGTCAAGTACCCACAGACGATGCAAAAGAATTTGCCGAGAAAGAAGGCTTATTTTTCTTGGAGACTTCGGCACTGGAATCGACTAACGTTGAAACAGCCTTCATGACGGTTTTGACAGAAATATTCAACATTGTTAACAAGAAGAACCTAGCGGCTGGTGATAGTCAGGGAAATGGCAACTCAGCATCTCTGTCTGGCAAGAAGATTATCGTTCCTGGTCCTGCTCAAGAAATCCCCAAGGGGAACATGTGTTGTCAGTAATCCTGACTTTATTTATAATTTGTTTAAATTTTCTAGATTTCATGCTTGTGTTCTTATCACCAATTTTTATTAATTTGGTGCATTTCGTTTTGTATATTTTTACATTATTTAAAATTTATTTTGCATGAGTTGCTCATTAAGATCAAGAGAGGGAAGTAATTAAAATTTTCGTGGTATAACATAGGAGACAACTTAATTGCGCTGTTTTTATCTGTTAGTAGGAATAGAATACATGTAAGGCGGACAGACAATCATCATCCTGACGGTGCTGGTCTTCCTTGACTTTAGACGTGCTGTTTTAGATATGTTTATTGTTATTTTTTCAATTAGATTAAAGTTTCATCTCATTAATCAATGCTCACCTTTGTTATGCTGGATTTTAAAATAAAACTATTTTAATCAGAAAATATAACAAAATAGTGGTACTGATTTAAGCTTAATTCTTTGGTAGTAACTTTGTTAGACTCGGAATAGAGTTTATTATAAAATGCCATACCCATAGCCTTAGCTTGATGCCATAATTCTTGTTAATTTGCACAAATAGTTCTTTAAGTTCAAGAATCAATTTAATCAACATTGTTGTAAGATTTGTAAGTTTGTATAACAAAGGTCCCTGGTCTTGATAGATCTAGAATAATAAATCTTGTGGGATTGATACCAAAGTCCTTGGTCTTGGATGACATTTCCAGATAAAGCTACTGTTTTAATAGCACATACAATAATATAATTCTAATATTTTAAAGACAATATAATTTGTTAAACTTTAAAATAAAACAACATAATAATAAATAAAATGTATTTTAAATTTATAAAGTAGTAATTATTATAATCTTAAACAAAAATAGCTTCTCGTTTAAATTGAAAGCTGATAATGCATTTGTAATAATAGTACTTCAACTATTAAAAATTTGCAAGATTTTAAATTAAATCAATTTCAATCTTGTGCGCTATGCGTGAAGATCACTATATAATACTGAGAAAATACAAAAATAAATCTAATTGACAACGAGAAAAATGAAAGTTTAACTTTAAAATACCCAAACAGACATTGGTTAAGACCTTTTTTTTTTTCACAAAAACCAGTGATCTCGCGTTTCCCTAACATGCAACTAGAACAACTTTCCAATGCTCATAAAATGTGCTGGTTAAGTAAAATGGACGCTTCTGTCAAGTATAAGCAATTCTGGTAAACTCACTAAAAGGTATTAATACAAATTTGAGCAAAGTCTGTGTGCTAACTTGGCTATATAAATAACACGACGAGAAAAATGAATAGAAAATAAATTCATAACTTACACAGGTGGACCAACGGCCTTAATTTCTGCAAAATGCCTTTTTGTAAGAAGGATGAGAGAGTTAAGTTAAGTGGGAAACATGAGGATACGAGCTGTGAATAAATTAGTAAAAACCTAGATTGACTACTCCAAGTAATCAGTGAAAAATATTAAATATCCGTTAATTATTCACCTTTTTCTAACACCCAGTAACTCCCACGTCTTCAATTTTACCGTTTTCCACTTGTGCTTCATCTCCCTTGGTACCAGACGGTTGGTCCTCATGCATGGAGGAGTCCTTTTCTGTTTGTGTATCTAGACGCATTAAAAGCCTTTGGAGCAGTTCTTGGCATTCCAATGCACCAACCATCACAGTCAAACTTGCTCTACCCTTCCAGCATCCAATGGCTACAGTAGACTCGTCCACTTGGAGGGTCCCTGTACCAGCTCTGCTTCCTGCGAAGAAAGAAGAAGGTCAAATAGAGTCTGGCTGATTGGCATTTACTCTTTGATCATGCCGGTGCATACCTTCACCCAGAACTATCACGCAACAGCCCGGCATTAGGTTTGCAGCATTTTCTCCGAACTTGGCATCCACAAAATCTGCAAATTTTACAGCTCTATACTGCAGAAGATGCTTGAAATCTATCGCAGATGCACATAGAATCTGTTTGGAGATGTGAGGGAGAATAAGGGGCAATCCTTCAGAAGTGATCCGGAAAGAACATTGTGCAGACCTTCCTTCACATGAAGTTTGTCTTTCCTGTATGATGATGACATTGGCAAGCTTTTTCACTTATTCACAAGAGAGCTAATCAAATAACTCATTTGTCACATACAGTTGAGGGCAGGCCACTGATTGTTTACAAGTAATTAGTTTTTTATAAAAATTCAAACAAACTATCAAGGCTTTATATCACAGCAATCCCATATCAATTATCACGGCAAAAAGAAATCTCACACCCCAGTTGTTTACCATGATTCATATCCCACAAAATATTCTAAACTGAGTCAGGAAAAACAGAAATAGGAATCTTAACACTAACAAGTCATGCTACTATTTTAATATTTGTGTTTTTATACACTATAATTTTGTCAATGTAACTCAGTTTGACTAAATTTATTTATATAAATAGATGGTAACCTTTACCCACACAAGTTTCAACCTGATCTGTGTCCTCAAATGACACTGTTTTCACTACTGCATAGGGAATTATTTAAAAGGATTTTGGTTCTCTGAAAAGAGAAAGTAAAGAGAAAAGAGAAAGTTTCCATCTTTTAGTTGAACTAAATTATCTACAACATATATCTACGGTAAATAAATTACTACGTTCCCACTTTATACATGTTCTCACTTTATTGAAAATAATAAGCATATGTTATAAATAAATCAACTTAAAAATTACAATAATAACACAAACATTTATAATTGAGATGATAATATACTTACAAAAACCTTCAGGCCAACAGAAGTTATTTTAAGTTGCTGCCCCACTGAGAAGTTCAACTCCAGAACATCTTTGACTGACTTGGATATATAGTAAATTCTTTTCACGTGACTTGTATCACTGTTTCTTGTTACAAGGTGACCATTAAATGGAAATTGATCATCAATGCCATAAAATGCCTTTATGCTGTCAATAACTCCTTCATCTTTGAAGAAGACAACAGGATCAATGCCTCTCCATTTTCCTTGAAACTGTAGCTTCCTTTTGCCTGGAGTATTCTTTGTTATGATTTCTACACTGCAGGGTTCTTGGGCTTCCTTGAAATCCGCTTCTTCACATGCAACAGAATTAACCTTCAAATCTGTTTCATTAGGTTCATTTTCATCTATATTAGCCTCTGAAATTCCTTCAGGTATACTTTCCAATGGATTAACATGCAGTTCGTGTGAATCCTCATTGCCCTGGTTTGCTGTGTCAACCTGTTTCCCAACTTCTTTTCTAGGTTTTACCTGGATTGCTGCAAAAAGGGACAACAATCACAAACCTATTATGGCAAGAAAAGGCATAGACTGGACACAAAATATGTTAGCATTTAAAAGAGGCTGCTTGAAGGAAGAGTTATTCCCAATATCCACTAGAATTCCTTGACTCTGTTAGTCAGGATTTGAGAGAGAAAAACAACTAAAATCATAAAAGAAATTACCAGGAAGAGCAGAAACTTTCTGCAGAACAGCAATAAAGAAGGCCCCAGTGTTCTGATCATGAGGCACAAACCTCATGCACCGCTCTAGTGGGAAATCAGAATCTTCCTCAGTAAATTCGAGCATAGCAGGGTTCTCCATTGCTTGGATATCATCTTCACTATGTCCCTTAACATCATCAGTATTAATATCACCTTCAATGATGACATTAGAATTACTATCACCAACATCCTGATAGCTTCCGCCATTTGGAAACATGCTGGGAAGAACTACATTTCTACGAAGCTTGGGAACGTCTTTGCTGGAGATGAACCACTTGCCTCTGTCACATACCTGCACATCCAAACCATCTTCAGACGCATGTCAATGCACACAACAGCATAACAACCTTAAACCCTTCTATTCTAGAGTACTGCATTCAATTAACTACACAATAATCACACATCTTCTGTTAGAAATGCAAGTTTTATTTGGGTATACATAATATTTTTCTATTCAGAAAGTTTGAAATTTAATGTTTTACCAGGAATGTGAACTTGGGTACAAGTTGACTGACATCCCAGTAATCAATTACAAGGAATTAACAACTAAAACACAACTAAAAAATGAGCCAACCACAAGAATGACAGGCCATGTGACACAATAAAATTGAAATAATTAATTCATTATAATAAGTAATGAAGACATTTTCTCCTTCTAAGCCCCAGAAAGAAGAGTCATGCATGCTCGAATTTGCCATGTATAAGCCAATCAAAACATCCATTGGTAGTCATTACACGTTTTATCTTCAAACTTTAAAACACAAGGCAACAAATAGTCACAGAAAAAACAAACCTTCCATCTCTTGAGACCTGGTCGACGAGTGAGTTGGGAAAGTTCACTAGAGACATCTACAAGTTCGATGGACCCTCCACACCTTCGCAAAACCTGCAATTGGTACGTAAGGGAAAATACTTAAGTGCTACAAACAATGTTAATATATTCTAGTAGGTGCCAAGACCAAAGCATTGAACATGATTTTTTTTTTAATAAGGAAAAACTCCAACTATTTTTTCAAATAAAAAGAAGAACTATTAATGTTGAATAAACAAAAAGTAAATTCTTATATTGTGGACAAATTATTATAAAGTGGGGACATCTCAGATGGAGTTTTTCCTTCATAACCACAAGCTACAAAAGCAACCACAGAAGGATTTGTAGTAATACCAAAGAGTGGATGCGATAGAACTATTGATAGTTAGCCCCAGTTAGCTTCCATTAATTAAATTACACGTTTCTATCAAATACTTCTTTGAAATCAAGGCTATATTCGTATTTCTTCTAAAAAATAAATATCCATTGAATATATAAGATAGCAACCAATTGATCCCTGATAAAGGAGTGACGTATCAATGAAGGAACAAATTATACATATAAAAGCATAAAGTATCTACTTCATCGTATGAAAATAAAACACTTCAATAGAAATGCCCATAACTGGACAAGCTAGATAGCATAGCTGGCAAGAAATATAATTTCAGAGCTTTCAGAGCTGATTACCTCTGCCACAACCGCTTCATTCTCGATAGGATTCATTGAGCAGGTTGAATAAATCATCCTTCCACCAACTTTAAGTAAAGATACACCTAATAACGTTAATAGAGTGATTAAGTTTGCCAACATCGTTTTGGTAGCGAATTCTTATTCACCCTATACTCATCTGTATCTATAATAATAATAGCAGTAGTTTGATCCAAGTACCATACGGAAAAAAAAAAAAATTGAACCAGAGGAACAAGAGACCGTCAGTTCAAACTAAAACTAAAAATGCACAGAAATAAATTGTTTGTATAAAGAAAAAGAATGCTTGTCAACTTCAATAGTCAATAGAACTTCTCTACTAAATCAACCATGAATGTAACTTCAATTTAACTATAGGGATTGTGATTGAGAAAAATGTACCTCGCATTGCAATTAGAACTTGTAGGTTATGAAGGCCATTTCCAGTCCCTGTGTTCCTTTATACAAGAAAAATCAGTCTTAAGCCAAGAAATAGCATATGGTGGTTGAAGAAAAAGAAGGAAGAAGAATGCATACAGGAAAGGAACAAAATTACCATTTCCTCCAGAGATCAGGGGCCTTACGTAGGGTACCATCTCCACTGCATGGGACATCACACAGAACCCGATCAAATAATAACTGGCCTTCTTGATCTAGCTCCATTTTATCATAATGTTTTTCTAAGAGACATCCTGGGAAGTGTTGAGCTTCATGATTGGTGACAATCAGGTTAGCTGTGCACATCCGTTTGGTTTGGTGAATGAGAAGATTACATCTTTGGATATCTAGATCATTTGCTATAACCTGATTATTAAGCATAGACTAATTAATAAAGCACATGAATCCTGATAAGGACAGACCTTATTTGCTAGACTGTTTTGTCTAGGAAACAAATAAAATAACATTATGCACACAGACACAAACCATTCCATCGGGCAGAGATCCTACTTTAGTTGAATGGTGTAAAATCTCAAGCAATTGAAATGTTTTTGAACCTGGTGCTGCACACACTGAATAAAAGCAATCAAATAGAAAAATAGTTAGAAGTACTAAAATATGCATTGCAAACAAACAAAATAGCACAAAAAAATGGGAAAAGTGACAAAATCCACTTCAGTACAGCACAAGTTACTTACTATCAAGTACAAAATGATTTGAATGTACATCCAAAAACAGGGGAGGTACCTGTGTAGCAAATAAACATTTGTGTCCACTAGTTAAATTTTTGAAATGTAAGATCATAAAGTAAAATACATGCACTAAATCATCCAGCTATCTAGAACAGGAGCTAGTCCTTTTTTACGATCATGAATAATGATAGACAAAACGTAAACTGGCCCACCATGCTGACAGCTTCCTGTCTTGTAATATTTCCAATTTCATTTTCTATCTTTAAGAATTCATGAAACCTGAGAGATTCACATAATAGGGAGCAGGAATTGACATATTAGTTATAAGCACTAACTTATGCATAATTTATTTGAATTAACTAAACAATACATTCTGATATAAGGCATAAATCATAACTAAATGCAACCAACCAGTCATGTGAAAGTCATAAATAAGCATGGTCATATAACTAAACATCAAGTCATAATCATACTATATCAATATGAACTTTTGGCTGTTGCGCTGTTAATTAGAACTACATATCTAGTTCCAAACTAATATAGGTTCAATTCACACCACTCATGTACAAAACTTACTAACCTCCCGAGTGTTTGGTTTTTCCTGAGCTGCTTACGCGAAAAATTCGAATGCCAAGCAAGATTATCAGGATACCATGGCAAAGGTAAAATAGCCTCTGTATCATCCCCTTCCACAACCTACATATAACAATTCAGGACCATAAGAAAAAGAGTCAAAGACTTTAAACATGAAAAATCGACAGTAGCAGCATAATTAAACAAAATTGCTGCCGGTGACATACCTCAGCCTGAAGAGAGTGCACAAAATCATTCTCTAGTTGGGACCGAATATCCGCGCAAAACCGGCTACTGGAATCACCGAATAAAAAGACACAATAAACTTAAGCAAGCATCAACGTAACTTGGAACTGAAATAAACGAGTCTAGATTCAAACTGAAACGGATTTGACTATCTTTACTACGCACGTGCAATTATTTTATACTTTGAAATGCTGTTACAGATAGATGATTATTTTCAAAATCAGTTGAACTCAGTCACTGGACAGAAGGTGAAAATCCAAAAGAAGTTTAAATAGAAATAAATAAATGAATACGTGGAATTGATCCTGAATGCTGCAGGCAAAGGAGTTCGGAGAAGTTGCTCGAATTCATCCCATTCTTGCGATGACACGATTCCCTGCTCCTGCAAAAGAAAGAACAGAATCAAAGAAATGAGAGAATGAGAGAGGAGTTACGGTATGTTACTTAGCGAAGCATTGGTTAGGTTGGTTTACCTTGTAATAGTGATCGAAAGCGAGGTTCTGAGTAGCGAAGCGGTCGGAGAAAGGAAAAGGATCTGAATCTGATCTAGGACGTTTGGAGTTCCACACATTTTCTCTGCTCTCTTGGAAATGCTTTCTTTGAGTGCGACTCTTCTTCCCTCCCTTTCCTCTCCCCATGCTGTTGCACTTGCAGTTTCAGTTTCAGTTTCAGTTTGGGGGCACACGGTAGTGGTAGTCCATTATTCATCCCGGGTCAATTAGCGGTTAAACGCAATGGGCTTGGGCCTTTTTATATAGTCTAAAACTTAATGTTTAAAAAAAATAATTTTTATATTTCAAAATTCAAAAATAAAAAATAGTTTTCGAATTAAATAATTCAAAAATTAAAAACAACTCTGTAAGTTAAAAAAAAATCAAGTTATGCAGTTTAGGAACTACTTTTTATTTTTAAATTGTATTTGAAAGTTATTTTTTAATTCTAAAGGACTAAAAATATGGATTTGCGGGAAGAATTTGCCCAATTTCTTAGTTTTGGAGAACCACTTCAATAATTATTATTTTAGAACCTTTGGTGCTTTCTTGTTATAAAACTTGAAATAATAAGGGTTCAATACAATCTAAACTAGTTTTTCAATATATTCATATGTGGTAGAGATATTATTATGTATCATATTATCTTTTTAACTTTTATAAATACAATGAAAAGTGATTCTATAAAATCATCTTGTTATGATTATGAGTGTGTAGCTGGTGTAATTTTTATTATTTTTAATTAACTACTATTTAACCCTTGTTTCTTGTATTCTCTCTTACAGATATACAAGTTCTTTTATTTTATACTGACACATTTTTTTTTTCTCTTCTTTCTTGTATGGTTTCTTTTGAGAAGTATACAAGTATCTCTTCACTTTCTTTTGTGACATTAATATCCTTATAACTTTTGAAGTTGTCTCCCAACTTAAAGCATGTGGCAAATAATTTATTGGTGGTTTTGTTGCACAAAGAAAATTGAGAAAACTTTTGAGAAGAGAAGGAAAAAGAAAACCGATAACAATACAAGGAAAAATAAAAATTCCATTCCTTACATGTCTTAATATTAATATTGTTAACTTTATTTTCTTAAAATTGTACTGACAATATTTAAGAAGAAGGCTCTTAAAAAATGTGAGAATAATATAATCTGAAGAAAATTGATATATTTTTTTTGTATTTTTAATTAAACGAGTAAAGTGTCACAAAATTACAACAGGAAGTAATTATTCATGTTTATATAATAAAAAATCAGGATGTAATAATAATAAACAGTAGTAAGAAACAGTGATATATATATATATATATATATATATATATATATATATATATATATATATAATAATAAAAATTGTTAAAATTGAAAATCACTCGGGGTGAAAATTAAAAACAATCCTACTGAAAATTGATCCGGACTAGACATTGATATCTACATATATTTCACAAATGATCAAAAAATATACTCATAATAAGTACAAATAGCCTTTTCCAGAACTTCAGAACACTCTGGTTTCAGTTTTGGTAGATAAAGATAGAGGGTTAAACTATGTTTATTCATTAGTTATATCACATAATTCTGAGTCAACAAACACCTATACTATTATTGTTACTGTTATTTTAATTCTGTCTTCTACTATGACATCATATCAGTCATACTCTTACATGAAACTTTTTTGATCTGCATCAATCTATAATTCATAACCTGGGAACCTAGAGTTCTGGGGTTGAAGCAGATCAAACAAGAGGCACGCCGTTCCAGCAAGACCTTGGAAGAGTGAATAGCCATTGGCAGGAGCAAGAGATTTTGCATTGTCATACAAGCAAGAAGCGAATGATTT
Source organism: Vigna unguiculata (assembly GCF_037176805.1). Classification (NCBI taxonomy): domain Eukaryota; kingdom Viridiplantae; phylum Streptophyta; class Magnoliopsida; order Fabales; family Fabaceae; genus Vigna; species Vigna unguiculata. The sequence continues at coordinate 48,144,763 of NC_140792.1, forward strand.
TGCTCTCTCTTCGTAAATACTCTCTTTAGTGAGTCGATATAGGGAAAGGAAGGCATAGGCATTTCCAGATACCCCATCTGCAAGTCCCATTTTCTTCACCAATCCACTTTTCCACACAACTTCCCCTGCTTCTATCGCTGCATCTCGAAGTTCTCTGTCATTAGGAAACACCTACAAATACAAATCGGTGAAATTACAGACAAAATTTTACCGACAAATTTTGATGTCATATTACGACAATGTAAGATATGTAAGAAAACCGAAGAGGAAAGAAAAGGTTTGTGTCTTACTTGTGCTGCTTTGCAGAAAGTGATGGCCATGCCAGTTGCACCATGACTCCATTGAACTAGCTTATCCCTAGGATTCCCTTCACTGGAGGGGTAGTTTCCACTGTGAGGGAAACGCTTACTCATGAGGTACCTTAAAGTTCCTTTGACATCCTCAGCATCCTCACTGGGAAGAGGAAAATGAAGCAGCACATGAAGGATACCAGCAAGACCATTTGCTGCACCAAGGTACCTTGTTCCATGCCATCTATACATCAATGGACACTCTTTAATATCAGATGCTCCTGCTCTACCACCAGCCAACACTGCATCAATGATCGGTACAAGAATGTCCTTTGGCACTGCTTCTTCTCCTAAGTGCTTGTTTAGGAATAGTGCACCCCATAAGAATCCAGCACGTCCATACATAAGATCATATGACATTCCGAAACCACCTTCCTCTGGTCCTACTGGTAGGGCTTTCTCTTTTGCCACCTATGCATTAATCCCATCATAGTAATAAAAAAAAAAAAACATGTTCGAAAAAATAAAATCATAGTGTAGATCTTTTTCAAGTGTAGATCTTCTTGTCTGATACAAAGATTCCAACAGATATGGAAGCACTATAAGTGAAGAATATGAACCACGAATCACTTCATGAAGTGTACAAACAAACAAATTCGCCAAAAAAAAGATATACGTGGTGTGCCAACGTTGTCCTTGAAGAACAGAGACAAAATAATTCAGACATAAATGAATTTGGTGCATTTTCATTTTCATGATTTTACCTCAATGAACAGAGCCAAAAACAAGTCACGCTTTCTCAGGTCCTCCATGTAATTGGCAACGACGGCACCAAGCGCATAAACGCCTCCACTACCGCATAAAAAAGTCACGTGTCTGTTGCTTTAGAAAAGAATACCAAAAATGTCAACATAAGAAGACCCACTGTTGTTACCATGTACCTTGAAAAAGGGTTAATTATCATGTGTTTTTTAAGAAAAAAAAAATAGGACTGAGTCGAACAAAGTAATGCTATGAATTAATTTATATAACTAAACAAATATTATAGGAGACTCATCACATAACTTGCAAGAAATCCTAGTAGCACACCTCTTTGAAGGAAAAAATTTTATTAAAAGTTGAAAATTTCACATTTGTTTGTTTTATAACTCTTTCTAGTTTTATAAGTTTTAATTAAATTACTGGAGTGGGTGTTACAGTACTTAAAACATTGAAAAGTGCAGTTAGAATCTCCAGTGTGGCATTCGGTCACCCATATATATTCTCATATCTTATTGAATTACCACAATCGAATCTCCTGAAATTGCCTGAAACTAACGCCAAACTTGATATCTTTTATAATATCAAATCAAATCATGAAACTACAACCATCCATGGCCTACCCACGTCGAAAAAAGAATCAAACTTTCCACCCAACCAAAATTCCATGCATTATTTTACATCTTCATTTTGCTATTATTTAACTATAGTTAATCATACTTTGTTATCCCAACATGTATTCTAATTCTAAAATCTAAATCGCACCACCAATATTTGTTATTTTGATTAAAAGTTACACGCCCTAAACATTATTTTCCAAAAAGTATACAATGCTTAATTTGTTGGAAATGTCTTAAGAAATGACGAGGGGAAATGCTAATGCTTTTTTTTTTTTATTGATTAGTTGAAGCATATTATCATAAAAGAAAACAGTACGGGTAACCATTAAAAGAATTCAATAAAATTTTAATTGACTTAGTATAAGAAATAATGGGTTACAATTAGTTAGTCGGTCATGAAATAGTTTTTTCAACAAAAGGATAATTAATGCCGTAAAAAAGACACATTTCAAACTTCTTAATAAAAAAACATATCGAAAAATTAAGGAAACCTAGCATGGAAGATACCTGAGCGAGGCACGTGCAGCGGTGACACACGTGTCAACGATATCTCTGCATAACAGCAAGTCGTTCCGGCAACCGGTAACCTGGTACGACCGCAAACAAGTGAAGGCAGTGCCCAAGAGTCCCGAATACACCGTCGGATCAACAACCTGGTCTCTCCGGTTCCAAGTTTCCTCCACAACCTGTTCGTACCCATATTTTCACTTCTTTTAAGGTTCACGCTCCACTGTAACAACGTCTAGATCATTCTATATAAGCAGAAAGTGAAAAATAGAAAGGAACCTTGTCCTTGAGGGAAGTTGCTGCTCTCAAGAATGTTTCATAGGGAAGTGAAAGGTTTTCAGCCGTCAGATTCATGCTTTCGGTATTCAAATCAGAGGGCTCGGGTTTGGGTTTGGCCTTTTCGCTTCCACCTTCGACTACTGAGAACGTCATTGTCTAGAAACTGAACCCAAAAATGAAAGAGTGAAGTGGTGTTAAGTGTGAGCAAGTTACACGAGAATATATAAATACAACACAGTGGAGGCACCAAAACATGATCCTATTTATTATCGCTTGTTGCTTCTGTTCAGACATATTCCTGGGGCTTAAGGTTAGGTGCATAACGTGTCGAGCAGAAGTTCAATGCGGTGGCGGTGTATGGAGATACGGTACACCCGCTGGCCACGTTTGCAGCTTTTGTCGTTAAGGATCTAGCTAGAAACTGTAAAGAACATGCGAATCACATGCTGTTCTGGATAAGATATTTTCCTCCGGTGTGGGCCTCAAAATGTTCAGAAACCGTGTCCGTGTCCCATTGATATGTTTAATTTGTATTTGAATATTACAATTTGAAACCCTCAAATTGGTAACAAAACCCACCACAAATTTGGTCCGTTTTTCCCATGGTATATTGTATTCTATGTCCTTTATAGATTAGGTGGACCATGAAAATCTCAACGAGATTAATACCAGATTAATGTCTAATCAAGGTGTAAAGCATCACAAGTTTGAATAAACATGAGGAAAAACTGATTAATATAACTTGTACAGTGTTTCAGAATATTTTAATTAAAAAATTCCCGCCGTTTAATTTTACAATAGTAATATTCTCTCAACACACTTGTCCTACCTAATCCTTATGAATGCCGAATTAAATATAAGAAAACTATCCTACTTTTTCTTTTAATTTCACTTTACTTTTATTTGAAACGAGTCTCAAGGTGATGAAAAAATACAAGAATTATAAAGTATATACATATAATCTAATTTTAGTATTTTTTTTCTCATGTGTATGTAGTGATAACATTCTTATATGGGTTGTTATATTTTTATAAGATATATCATCCTTATTTATTATTAGTGAGCTTGTGTGATTTCTTTATGAAAATAAAAACTAATAAAGTTATTATTATAATTGTAAAATTAATATAAATAAATTCTATAATTTTATTGCAATTTCTTTTATCTATTTTCTACGTAATATTTTGATTTAAAAAAGTGGTTAAGTTTAAAAACCGGTCAAATAAAAAAAAACAGTTAAATTTAAAGAAACGATCATTTAAATGGTATAATTGATAAAATAATTATTTTCATATTTAAAAATTTTATTTAAGAGGTAAATTAGAAATTAAATATGAAAATTTTATTTATATGGGTATATAGGTTATAAAATTAAATAAAAAATAACAATTAAATCGAGAAAAAAGAGTTAAATTTTAAAAAAAGTCATTTCAAGAATAAAATTGATAAATAAATTATTTTATAATTTAATTTTTATTTATTACAATGTAAAATTAGAAACAAATGTAAACACTAACAAAGAAACTTATTTTATATATAGGTACATATAGATGGTATCAATTTTATAGTTGATTTTAATAGTTTGTGAATTTTATCTCAATAACTCATAAGTTTTTCAAAATTTTAGTTATAAATACAAGGGTCGAGTAGATTTTATTCATTGGAATTTGTCCCTCTATTCGAAATGTACTATATTTTTTTTCGTGTCAAATATTTTTACGCTATTTGAGTTATTTAAATTAGTATTTGAATTATTTACACTAAATACATCATTACCTTAACTTAAATTAGAAAAACACATTTAACACATAAAAAAATTTAATATAATTAAATTAAAATAACAATATTTATTTATTTTTTAAAATTAAAATTAAAAATATGTCAAAATTTCAAATGAAACGAATTTTAGTTTCATATTAAATTCACGTACTAAAATCATATTTTACCCTAAATATAATAACAACAATATTGAAGTAACAATATTTAACATGTTTATGTTAATTTCGTAATTTAAAAAGTATTAAAAATTATGATGCTAGTTTCCATCGATTTTATATTATCATGTATAATAATTTTGTCAGACTTTATGAAATCTAGTGGTACATCTTAAAGAAAAAACTGAATTCTTAAAAACACTTTTCTTTTTTAATTTCATCAAAAAATCAAGTATTTTTTAATTCAATCAGGTGAATTAAATTAAAAAAAAAAAAACCTGAAGTTTGTTTTACTCTTTGTAATGCTAAAAGTTTAAAAATAATGCCCTAAGCAACAGAAATAGATAATTAATATGATTGAGCACATCATAATCCTGAATTATAAAACATTTTTTTTAATCTCCATTGAATTTTTAATAACGGTGCTGTTATTTAACCAAAAACAAGATGGAATAAAATAAAAGTGGTCCCTAATTTTTTTTTTCAAAGTTATCTGTCTACTTTTTTCTTTTTTCAAGGTTTTCATTAAACCTCAGAGAAAATGCGAAGAAAAGGTCTTTGCTTGCCGGATTTATGAATTTGCCACAATATAACGTAATAAGCTGTCGCGGTGTTTTATTTTTTCCACGTTAATTATTGCTTTTTATATTTTTCTCCGTAGAAAAAATTGTCAAATCAACAAAAAAAAAAAAAACCTCGGATATATGATAAACAAAACTAATATGTTATTTATATAATACTCGAAAAAACCGAACCCCAAAACCAAAATTAACTTTCCTTACATATTTTAAGTGTGAAAAAAAAAACATTATACAACTTTTGTAAATGGAATATTTATTCACTGGGTTGGGAAAGAAAAGAAAATAGCAAAAGATAAAAAAAAAAAATAGTGAGTAACTAATAAAATTTATTAAAGTTAGTTTCTATAAGGTGACATTCCATATGACATCTGTATTTAATTAAAAAATATATCTTGAAAATCATTTCTCTTGAAAATTATTTTAAAAGATTTATAAATAAATATATAATATACTTTATTCATTATTATTTTCAATGACTTCTTTTAGATAGTAAAAATAACTTTAAACAACTCTAAGAATATTTTATTTTTTTCTCTAAACTATTTGAAATAGTAAATTCCTGCCAATTACAGTTTGAATTACACATAAATTTCTTCAAACATCAAGAAAAAACCACTAAACATAAATTTGTATATTAACCTTGTATCTAAATGATATGAAACTTTTACATTTTACATTATTCTCTAAATTATATGTAACATTTCACATACAATCACTCTTTACATCACGAAAAGAAAAAAAAAATTCTTCACATATGAAACAAAAACTTGATCTAAAAAATTTCAAATTTTAGAAATGATCTAGAAAAAAGTTTTGAATCAAAACATCGTTAACATTACAATCTAATTAATACAACAATTGATACTTACAGAGATCGAATGTTACGTCTGTAAATGTTCTTCATTGGATGGATCCTTTCGATGATTATGGTAACTTCTTCTTCGTATAAGGTCACCGAATCTCCTTAGTAAAGCTCTTCGTTTTCTTGAGTTCCTATCACCCTCGGGATCATCAAAATGAGATTCATCAAGATGATCAAAATCATCAGGGATTTCCATGTCTTGTCGTGATTCTGAATCCGATGAATCCACTTCATCAAATATTGAACCCTTTAATGTGTCATCATCAGCATCCTTATCCTTAGTATCTTTAACGTCCTTATTCACCTCTTCGTTTCCCGTTTTGCTCTGTTGTTGTTGCTTATGGCTATGTGGTGTTATCATCTCCTTCAAATTAAGGCTAAAAGTTTTGTTCAGACTCCTAGGTTCTTTGTGTTCCCTTTGATCCATTGAGTAATTGCCATGTGTCCTTGTTCTTCTTCCTTCCTTGATATTACTACTCTCCTCTTTGCCACTTTCTTTCACCGGTGGTTTCTCAGTGTCCTCATTTTTGAACTCCTTTATCGATGATTCCGATAGCATGCGTTTCAACTCTTTGATATTCTCAAACGACGCCACTTCATGGATTTTCAACATCTCGTTCTCATGGACAAGTAAGTTAAGACTGTCTTGTAACCTAGCATTTTCAGCCTTCGCAATCTCTGCACCTTCTTTTGCAACATTAGCTTCATTCAAGGCTTGTTTAAGAATATCGCGTAACTTCTGATTTTCTTCCTTTGAAACTCTTACCTTATTCTCTGCCTCTTTCAGAGCTTCAAGCGCATCATTGCACTCTTGCTTTGCAATTAACCTTTCCTCTTCGGCTCTTCTAATGCAATTCACAAGCTCAACCTCTTTCTCATTCCACGCTATAAGAGACTCTTCCGCTTCCGATCTCAACCTCTCAACCGTGTTCTTGTTCTTATCGGCTTCTTTCCTCGTTGCTTCAAGAATCTCCTTGTACCTTTCTTCTGTGGTTTTTAACATCACTTTCCAACGCTCAACTTCCTCTTTTGAATGCTCTAGTTCTAGTTGGCTTAGGGTTAGTTTTGCTTTCACCTGGTTCGCTTCTGTTGCCACTTCTTTCAATGCGAATGCCAAATCATCCATCGCCTTCTTACTATTCTCTTCTGCTTCAGTTGCTAACTTCAGTTCAGATTTAAGTATGCTTAGTTCTTCAAGCATGGTTTTAACCTTCTCAGAAACTTCCCCACCATTGCACCTCACCTCTTTTATTTCAGTTTCAATTTCCTTCCCCTCTCCACTTTTCTTCGATGGAAAGTCATTTTCTGTGTCTACAAAATCAAACCAAAAACATTCAATAACACAAATAAACAACACAAAAAACAAAGGTGGGAGTCATCAAAATATTACTAATAGAATAGATGGTACCAATCTTAATCAAAATTGAAAAGGAGGATCAGAGAGATTAAAGCATTACCATGATTTTTAGAGAGTTGATCGGCACTTGTTTCAGCTGCCAACCATTTTTCTTCAAGAGAAGCTATCTCAAGCTTTGATTCTTCAAGCAGAATCTTGTTCTGTTCCAATTGTTTGGTTTGCATTACTAATGTGTCAAACAAATTGGCTTCTGACTCCTTTGTCTTGTCTAGTTCAATCTCCAGCTCTTGAATTCTCCTTTTATAATTAGATAACAAGGTCGTTGCATTATCCTCGGAAGATCTAAGATTATCCATCTCATTCCTCATGTTGTCCAATAACACATCTTTCTCTGACAATTTGTTGTTCGATTCTTTAACACTTAATCTCTTGTTGGCTAATGTTTCATCCACCATCGCCTTATTTTCCTCGGCAATCCTTTTCATTTGTCTTGGGTCATTTAATGCTTGAACTCTCTCTCGTTCGAGTGTTCTCATTTGCTCCCCTATTTGCTTCATTTTCTTATCATATTTCTTCATGAAATCTTGTTCTATCATCTTCCCTTGCCAATTTATTGATCACCAACTATCCTTTTCAAAAACAATTAACATATTTAGAACAAATCAAAACAACAGTTATCATACGTGTGTCGTAATGTATAGTAAAAGAAAAAAAAAAAATTCAACAATCATCGACTTCAATAAAATAACAAAAAAGAAAAAAGAAACAGGTATAAATAGTTACAGAAATAATTCTAATTTGAAGACTGGCTTTAATTGGTGTTGTTCCCGATTCCAAAATGAATTTAGTGCATGAAACACAGTTTGAGAGGCTTGGAAAATATCCTTTATCAACAATGGACGGAAAATGGTGAATGTAAATAGGAAGTGTAGGATTTCACAAGTGAATATGTTTGATTGTAGATAATTGTGCATTAAGAAATGTTCTATTATTAGAGAGTGAAAAAAATAATACGGAAAGATAGTAAGAAAAGAACGTAAAAAGGGCTTTACCATGAACCTTAAAATTGATAAATAATAATGTGTTTCGTGTTGTATGGTACAAATGAAGATGAGAAAAGCATTGGAATTGAATAAAGTCTTCACGTAATTTTCGTTTAACTAATCAATCTCTTCGTACTTAAGAATGGTAGGAAATCATAATTAAACTAACTTTGTAATTTTTTTTAATTAATTGAAATTATCTTTATAAAAAAGTTAATTACAAAATTATAATTTTATCGTTTCACAATACATAGATATCACTATGATGTGAACCAGTTAACTTAATCGATTAGGATTCTTATCCATCTTTATAGTTAAATGGTTGGGAAAAAAAAATCACATCGATGTAGCAATTTTGGAACGTGTAGTCAAGTTCAAATAAGATATATCTACAAATAATAGTATTAGTATAAATTGTTAACAGTAACTTTTTATTAAAGTATGCATAGATTAATTAAAATTATCTAAAAGCTTAGCAATTCTGCCACAACATTCTGAAAATGCATTACATGCTTTATATAAGAATTCGAATCGAATGAAAGTCATGTTATCAGGTACAAAAAGCAATACAACTCCATCCTTGTAGCTCAAAGAGGTAGTAAAAATGTAAAGTAATATTCTTATAAGTAATGTCACCTACTATGTTTTTCTATTTACTTTTTTTTTTTCAATTAAGAAAAGAAAAATCATATAGGTATAATGTGTATCAGTTTATCTTTCCCTCTTAAATAAATTATTGTATAAATAAAGATTATCATATTATAATCTCAAACAAAACTAAAATTTAATAGTTTCTTTCAGGAAACTACATTAACAGTCTTTTACATTTGACATTTAAGTCAATTTCTTTATTATAGACTCAAACTTATCCAGAATCATAACTTTTAAATATTTTATATCGAATTTATGACAAACGTTGTTCTACATTGAGCATTTTTGTAAGCATGTATCAAAGTGAAGATAAATAGATACACACCTCTACAACATACAAAAAACCAAAAGCTTACGTTCGTCTGTAACTACAGTTCTCGTATAATCTTAGATAGGAATTTTGTAATATTTTTCATGCTATGAAATTACACCTTTATAAAAGGTCATTTATGCTATATCCACTCAACTAGAATTTTACATTCGGTTCATAAATCAAGTAACAATTTGTTGTACAAGTTTTTGTCTATATTATACACTTTATTGTAACCCTTTTAAGAATAGCGGTATTCTTTAACAATTTATTGAAGAAAAATTAGATATACTCTAAGAATATAGATAAACTAGTATAAATATCTTATGTCTTAATTAGGTTGCATGTCGTTAGACAAACTAATGTTGAGTAAAAAATCTCAAAATACTATTCCACATCCTTTCTAAAATACTTATGTTTTTTAAGTCATGATAAATTTCAGCAAATTGTTTTTTTTTTTTCAACAGCAATGATGATTTTGGTTAAGGCCAAGATAGCATCATTTTGTAATGTTTAAGGCGATGAAAATAATGAATTCATTTGGGTGTTTTAGGTTGTCTCAAGTTGGGTATGAATAACTTATGCAAGTTATAAAGTTGGCTCGAGGAAGTGGACATAGAAACATGTTAAATAGGATTTACTATACCTATTGTTTAAATACAAGAAAACATGTTCAGAATTTGGATCTAGAAAAGTTGATGTTGAGATTGTTACTCCCAAATGTGGATTTCAATCAAATATATGATTTTTCCATCAACCATAAAAGTTGACAAACAATAGTATATGGCCTTTTGGGGATGAAAGTTCTTGTAGAACAGAGCATAGCATGTATGTACCAGTGCAGCCAAATCAAATTTAAACGATATATTAGATTGGTTCTGATTTAAATGTTTTCTCTTATTCTCAATCTACCTTAACCCACGTCTAATCAAATTAAATTCATAATCAATTACTAGTTTTGAATTACTTCTATGAAACTAATCTTTAACCAAATTTCATTACTAGTTTTGAAGTACTTCCGTAGAAGTTGTAATTTCAATTTTATATGTATTTTTTAAAATAACAATTTCCGAAAATTTACTATGTTAATTCAATATTGAAATACTTTTAAACTACACATCAGTAAGAAAAATCAATTTGACATAATTTTGAAGAAAACTGATAAAAACCCTAATAAAAGTACAATCCAGTAGATACAAACGGGATGCAGTAGAACTAATCATAAGGCATTACTGAATATTTTAAACCAAGGCAACTTTTTGACTGACATCACGGCTTTCATTATTCATTATACGGAAACATGCTGATTTTACCAAATATTGCCTTAAATACTTGCAGTGAATATAATTCATCTAGCAGTACGACCATGTAAAACATTGTTAACTTTAAGAACGAAAGATCAGGCCTTATGACCCGCCTAAGATAGACTTATGATGGTTTATAACTTCATCCCAAGAACAAATATATAAGTAAACTGAATTTGTTCCTAGAATCTAACGACTCAGTTCTGTTCTTAGTCGGTTTTTAAATCAGAGAATTCCTTCTGCGAAGCAATGAATCCAAATTGCAATATTCAATCGTGAAGAAAGTAAGGTGATTAATGATAATAAGCACAAGACATAGATAAAATTCCAAGCATAATCCCACAAAGACAGAAAACTTAGAACTTAAAAACCAGATTAGAAGGCAACTGAAGGTTGTCCAATACAATTACCACATGGCTGCACAATCCCGTGAAAACAAAACAAAGACAGACCCATGTCCAAAATTCAATTACAAGCCATTTCCATAAAGACAGTAGTCACCACCTTTAGAAGTATTTGCCTATTTCACAATTAATGACACTACGAGTAAACACCTACTCCCTAACAAGCTACCCTCAGAAGAAAAAAAAAACGAAATTTGAATGACAAGACACCATCTGCAGCCACTCCCTTTCACAACTACAAACCTACCACATCAGGCACGCTCGCCACGAATTCTTCTTGCCAGCTGAATGTCTTTGGGCATAATTGTTACACGCTTAGCATGAATGGCACAAAGGTTAGTGTCCTCGAAGAGTCCAACAAGGTATGCCTCAGCGGCTTCTTGCAGTGCAAGCACTGCGTGACTCTGGAAACGCAGATCCGTCTGCAAACACAGCGTATTTCTTTTTTAAACGACAACCTTTCAACTTAGAAATTTAAACTTAGATTAGGAAGAAAAAAAAGGTAATAAAAGCATTAAAAAGCACAGGTTCCGAGCATAAAAGCATGTCTGTAAGATAGAGATAGAAAAAAAAAACAATTTCCCATACAAGCAAGCTACAAGAAGTAAATTACGAATAAAGTAAACAATTTTATTGTTTAAGAAGAATCTTTTTTTCATAGTTGCTCGTTTTCTTCAAGAAAATAATCCCAGAAAAATTTCATCTAGACAGAACACAGATAGCAATTACGACCCATCAATACCTTGAAGTCCTGAGCGATTTCACGAACCAACCTCTGGAAGGGGAGTTTCCTGATCAGAAGCTCGGTACTCTTCTGGTATTTCCTAATTTCACTATTTAAAGAAACAATAATTATTAGAGACCATAGCCAGGCATAAAGAAACTACAAGAAGAAAACGAAAGAAAGACACTAAAGACTCACCGAAGAGCAACAGTACCAGGACGATAACGATGAGGTTTCTTCACACCACCAGTGGTTGGTGCAGACTTACGTGCAGCCTAGACGTAAAATTTGAGACCAAACATTAATGCTATCACACAAAGTTTAAACCCCAAAATCAAATCAAGAACATAAAGTTTAAACCCCAAGATCAAATCAAGAACGGTTATTGAGATTTTCCGACGAACCTTAGTTGCAAGCTGCTTCCGAGGAGCCTTTCCTCCCGTTGACTTACGAGCAGTTTGCTTCGTACGGGCCATCTACGTATACAAACCCAAACAAAGTTACGGAAAAGAAAACAATTGGAACTCTCTTGCCCTTATTAAGGGTAAGATAACCTTTCAAAATATTGTCCGAGTTTAATTAAGCAACAAAGAAGTAAAAGAAATATAATTAGCAGTCTAAATGTCTCCAAAGAGGAACAAAACCCTAGAAAGAAAGAAACAAGAAAAATAACTTATTGTTTCGACGAACACAAGCGATTTCGAACGCAACCAGGCGCGCTCAAATGAAGGAAGTTAAAAAGGAAACAAAAATATTGAAACCCCAAATTGACGAATAGAACTAACCTCGACGGACTCTGTTGTTCTCCAAAAGCGAGGCTAAATCAGGGGAAGAAGAATCTAAAACTCTTCAAAAGACGGGGGTGGAGGTCTATATATAGCATACTACTGGAGGAGTTTGTCAGTGATCGAACGGATACGATTCATTATCCGTGTGTTTTTTGTTTCGAATCGTACGGTCTATCAGATGTCAAACTGTGTTTTCTCAAATTAAATAAACGGCTGCGATGCCCTTCGAACACCAAATACGGATCGCCAAGTCTAATTGTCCAATTCCCATTGGTTAGCTATTGTTGCCTTTCCCATTTCTTCCTGCTTTATAAACCATAAACTTTAAAGTGATAGCTTACTACACATTTGTTATGCGAACTAGTATGTGACAACTAGTATGTGACCCGTGTTTACGCACGGGTTTATTTTCTTTTATTTTTATAAAATAATTATTATAATATTATATTTATCTAACTTAATTTAGTATATATATATATATATATATATATATATATATATATATATATATAACTATTTAAAATATTAATAATATTATTATTAATTTTTTAAAATTTTAAATTTTAAAAAATCATAAATTTATTTAGTAAAACTATTTAATATAATAATATTTTTTATAACTAAAAAAATACTTATAATAATAACTATTATCAAAAATAATAATAATTATTATTATTATTTTTATGCTAAAAATATTAATGTCAATTTTTATAAATTTATTCGATTAACTATAACTTTTTAAATTTAAATAATTATGCATATAAAAAAGTAATTTATCAGTTTTATTATTTTACTAATTTTTTTAATTAATTTTTAAATTTAAATAATTACTTGAATGTTAAGATAAATTAATAATAAAATAAATAAAAGATATAAATAATCGAGACATATTTTTATAATAAACAAAAATAAAATATGTGTCTAAATGTTATAATCATAATAGTATCACTATAATAATATCCTACAGTAATAAAATATCACTACAATAATAATATTATTATAACAATAATAATAATATCATTGCGATAATAATAATATTACTATAAAAATTTTAACCTTATCTTCTATATGTTTTACTTTTATCCATGATATTTCAAATATTAGTGATAATATACATATTTTCTTTTCTTTTCTTCAAATATTTATACATATGTTATTACAAATTATATATTATTATTATTATTATTTTAGTTTTTATATATATAAACCGGTTCGTAACCGTTTACATAACAATATAATAATTATTAATAATAACATATATAATATAATAATCAATAATAATAATATGTAATGATTAATTATTTATATAATAAATATTATTATTATTAAAATACGCATATATATAATGATAATAAATAATATACACTAATTAGATATAATAATAAACAACAAAATTTATCTATATAATAATTAATAATAATAAAATAAATTATTAATAATAATTTTAAATTATATACTTATTATAAAAATAATAATACTAATTTAATATAATTTAAAAAATAATAATTTTTTAAAATTTATCAAATAATAGTTTTTAAATTTTAACATTTTTACTAATTTAAAAATTAATTCATATATTTATAAGGTTATTTTAGTATTTTTAATTTTTTATCTATTATAATTTTTTTTTATTTTATCTATCATATTACTCAAATCATTCACTAAGCATGTGTTCGTTTTATGTGATTTGTTGTTTGAAGGGAATGGAGAAGACGGGTTAGAAGGTGTTTATTACGTTCGTTTGCGCTAAATAACGAACGAGTGAAAACAATACTTTGCGATATTCATCACTTTTTCAATCTTGCCTAATGAGAGTAACTTTGAGACAATTAATCTAGCAAAGACTATTTTATCATGTATCATGCTTTATAAACGAACACAACAATGGAGGATAAAATAAAGAAAGTTGGATCACCCACTCAAGTGCGGAACCAATCCACTATGAGGGATCCAATCCATCTATTATTGGAACCAATCCAACCAACGATGACCATGTTAGAAGGGATCCGATCTCATATTAATTGGAATCGATCCATGTGTGAAGTTGGAAGAAGGGATTCGATCCCATATTACTTGGAACCAATCCCATTTATTACAATACACTGTCAAAATAATGTATTATTTTATTATTTTTATGATTTATTTTTCAATTTTTAGTAGTAAAAAATTAACAAAGTAGTTATAATTCATACAAATACCAATTTACATTACTTATTAATAAAGGACAATATGGTAATTTACCTATTACATATATTAAAACATTTTTTTTAATCTATCATATCAATTAAATCACTCACAAACTCTCACAAATCTTACTTCAAAATTCACTAATTATCACCTCTAAGGGGGTGTTCCTTTGGGGGATGGACATGCAGGAGAGTGTGAAGATAAATGTGTGTGATTTTGGTGGATGGAATTTTGTGTTTTTTATAGTGGATTTAGAGGGTAAAGTGAGTGAATTTAGAGATAAATTTTATAAAAGTTAGTGAAAGATTTATTGATGTGATAGATAAAATAAATTATAAAAATAGATAGAATTAGAAAGTTACCAAAATACCCTTGATGGAAAAAGAGAATAATTTTGTAATTTGATGTTATAAAAATAATTATAATTAATTATTACAAATTAAAAAAATAAAAAAATTTTAAAATAAAAAAAAAATTATGAATGTAAAAAAAAATACAGTTAAATTTTAAAAGAAAGTTAAACAATTAAATTTTAAACAAAATTTATATAAAGTTTTAAAAAAATAAAAAAAAGTAAAAAATAATTTTAAAAAGTTAAAAAAAAAGTTAAAAAATTAAAAAGAAAACCATGACATCGGTGTTAGTCCTTCAGAAAACAAGGCACTGATTACGTAACTGGTGTCATCCCCTTACATAACACACAACACTGGTGCATCCCCCTCTATAACACACAACACTGGTGCCATCCCCAACACACAACATCGCAACACCTCTCACAACACCACCGCAACACCATAACCCAATGCACGACCACCCTTTTCGTCGACCACCACACCCCAAACCATCCTTTGCACATGGTTTGGCAAAAGCTGAAGGGTAATTTGGTAAACAATTGAGTATACTCTGATTATACTTGCTTATCTCTCCTTTCTATCGTGAATGAAATAATACATCCATCCCTCAAATATTCACTCCCATATCCCTTCGAATCACCGAAACCAAACACGTTCCACAACCAATTCCGCACTCCCAAATTCAGTGAAATAGTGCAACACCCTGAAACGAACAGGCCGTAAATCCCTTAAAAAACAACAACACACAATTCACTCTCAAATTCACTCAAACACATCTTCTCACCCTCCCACAAATCCATCTAGCCAAGTGAACAAAACCTAACTCTCATAAAATTTATCTTCAAATCTACTCACTTTACCCTCTAAATTCACTACAAAAAAACACACATATTCATTCAAACACTCTTCCTCAAATTCATCCACACAAAGGAACACATCCTAAAAGAAAAAACAACATTTTTTACAAAAATGAAAAAAAAAATAATGTTTTTAATTGACTGAAGTAAACGTTAACATATCTATGAAACATATTTAGCTGTTACATTAAAATGGCATTCATTCCATCTATTAATTTGAAATAAACAATATTGATATATTTTACTTCAAAAAATGTTTTTACTATCATACTTCGTTGATATAAATTTTGAATATTAAAAATAAATATATTAAAAGAGGCCAATGATTTACTTAAAAAGCGCGTATAAACATAAAAAATACTAAAAACATAAACAATAAAATGACACTTTAGTCATTAAATATCTGCTTATATATTTCTACTACTCATTTTCTGATTAATTAAATTTATGGTGAAAACCGGCTTGACACTTGAACTACTTATTTTGCTATTATAATGTTGGGACAAATTTTCCAATATTTATAAAAGATGATTTTTTTTAAAATAAATTAAGAATAATTTATGCTTTTCCATTTCTACATTATGATTTGATTGAGTGGAGAATAAAGGGTGAAGAATAAAGTGAACATCTGAAAGTGTTTATTGCGTTTTTGTCTTAAATCTTCCATCTTATTCCCCTCTCTTCTGCTGACTCTTCTGTCTGGATCGCTGACATTCATTGTCCAAGCATTCAAGGTTGTATTTTTATTTCAGATGTTATCATCCATTATGTTCTTCCTTATATTGCAATTTCATTTCCCTGCATCTCCACCATGCCAAGTTCATAAATGGGAGATCGATGCAATTGTACTTATTAATGTTTGAAATGTATTGGGATTGCATCCAAGTTTCCAGTTCGAACACTGAAAACAAAATTGAAACAAAGTTCCAATTTTGTTGCTGGGATTTTCTTTCTTCCTTCTCTTTTGTCTCTGGTTTCATTCCTGTTTTTTCTATAGCAGAGTTTGTTCTTCCCCTTTTGAAAGAAAGAAAAGAGTGATGGTTGAATGGGATTGGTTGAGCCTTTGTAAGTTGTGAAGCCAAATTGCTGAAAAATAAAATGTTACTATGGTGGCAGGGATTTGGCAGTGAAAACACCATTGGAGTGATTTGTTACTTGCTGTTTAACCCTGCTATTTATAACCTGAGGGAAGCAAGGAAAAACGGAGCAGAATGCCCAAAAAAAGAGTGGCATTTGTGTTGATTGATGGGTTGGCTGATGTGTCACTGCCAAGGCTTGGATTGAAGACTCCTCTTCAGGCAGCAAGAGTACCCAATTTGGATGGCATAGCATGTGCTGGAGTTAATGGACTAATGGACCCTGTTGAGGTTGGCTTAGCTTGTGGAAGTGACACTGCTCATCTTTCCTTGTTGGGTTATGATCCTAGGGTTTATTATCGTGGTCGAGGAGCATTCGAATCCATGGGGGCAGGATTGGCCATGTCACCTGGTGATATTGCTTTTAAGGTTGGTTAAAAACCCTATTTTCACCATTTTCCATGCTTATTTTTGTTTGAAGCTATTATACTTTATTTCAGGCCACAGATATTATCCCCTTCCTGGATGATTTAGATAGCGGATTGCGTTGAAAGATTGATGCAAATTTGAGATTCAACCAGATTAGATATTTTTCTCAAATTTTAGCATATTCTTGGCTAATTTTTTTTCATGGTTAGCAAAGAATAGTAACACTGTTAGGGGCACTATCAATGTTCTGTCTTCTTTCCTTGCTTTCCTGGATGCGATGACTTCAGAACAACTTCTCATTTGATAAATTCTGTAAAGGATTCCATATTTAATTTTAAGATTTAAACCATGTATATGTTGGTTGGCATCAGTATTCTGATCAAGTTTCTAAAATTACTGATATATTTGTTACATAGATTGTGCTTTCTTTCTATGTTCTTCTGTTGAAGTTGTTAATTCTTAGCCTTGTCTAAAAGTGAGTTTTCTTTGCATTGTTCATGTTAATCACTCAAAACATTTTCCTGCAGTCAAACTTTGCTACCCTTGATGAGAAAACTGGAATAGTCAGCAGTAGGAGAGCTGACAGGCACTTTGAAGAAGAAGGCCCCATACTCTGTTCTGCCCTAGATGGATTGAAGCTTCCATCATTCCCTCAGTATGAAGTCAGAGTCAGGTGAAGATGCCTAAGGTTGCTATAGCATTTAATGGTTAATTGTTAATGTAGGTTACCACTTATCATGGATAATATCATGTTTTCAAGGGTTAATTGTTGCACTTTATTTTATTTGGCTTGAAGATTTCTTTCAATTTTTAAAAATTTCAAGTAAAATTGACTACTAAATGATTACTAGTTTGGGAACTCAAGATTTTTGATAGCTAAATCAATGACTATTATCTACCAAAAGAATTAACCGTTTTTATTTGTGATGGCTATTCCTCTATTAGGTATGCAACAGAACATAGATGTGGAGTAGTTGTTAAAGGACCAAATTTGAGTGGAAATATATCAGGAACAGACCCATTAAAGGACAACCGCTTACTTTTGAAAGCAGAAGCTTTAGATGATTCTCAAGAAGCAAGGAATACTGCTGCTGTTGTTAATGAATTGTCCAAGGAAATAACAAAAATTCTGGTTTCACATCCTGTGAACGCTAAACGTGTTGCAGAAGGGAAGAACATAGCAAACGTAGTCCTTTTAAGAGGTTGTGGCATTCGAATTGAGGTCTGTTCTTTGAGTTTATATCATAGCTGATTCATTTATTTTTCAAGCATTAAAGTGATGCATAAGAAAAGCGGTGATACATCTTAATCCATTTACATATTCTGCTACCTTAAAGGAAAGCCCATCATACATGTGTATATGCATTTATCACTTAAAATTATATATCACAGGTTACACCATTTTTAGATAAACATGGTCTGTGGCCATGCATGGTGGCTCCAACAAAAATAATTGCTGGCTTGGGCTTATCACTCGGAATTGATATTCTAGATGCTCCTGGAGCAACTGGGGACTACCGAACTTTATTAACATCAAAAGCATCGGCAATAGCTAAGGCACTCTCGGCTCCTTTACAGTCCTGCCCCAAAGTGTTTGTACCTGGAGAGGATGAGTTTAAAGCAGGTCGCTCTGATGGCTATGACTTTGGATTTCTTCATATCAAGGTCATAAATTTACAACTTTTGTTCTTGTTATCTGCTTTTACTTTTCAGCAATTTGCCTCCTATCTGTCCCAGAATCCCATTTTATATATGGGGAGTTTAGTACCATCTTTTTGCTGCAATGCAGAAATTAAGAAGTGTTAATTGTAATTCAATCTCTAGCTTAATGTAAAGGATTTGATGCATATTGTTTAGTGCTGCTGCTGCTCCTGCATAGACTAAAACTATCAAAAGATGATGATGAATCCAGGAAAATTTAACTGGAAATACAAATACTAAGCAATACAATATCATAGTTAAATGTTCAATCTTTTGCTACTGCTGCTTCATTTCTCATTATTCTTATACTGTTCTAGACTATTTTTACTTCTACCCTTTTGGATTATGTGATAAGACTTTGTGTGGTACTGTAGGCAATAGATGATGCTGGCCATGACAAGGCGAGCATCCTGAAGGTTAAAGCATTAGAAGCTGTTGATACTGCAGTGGGGCAGCTTGCAAGGCTTCTCTGGGAAGCAGAATCATCTGGAGAATATCAGTTTTACCTTTGTGTCACAGGAGATCACTCTACTCCAGTAGAATATGGTGATCATAGCTTTGAATCAGTTCCATTCGCCATGTGTAGGCTGAAAGACTTTGTTGGTGCTATTGGGGAATCAACTGTTCTCAAAACTTCTCTTGATCCATTTCCCATTCCCAGTGTCAAGTCTGGTGAAGACTTGCTTAATGATTTGGACACAAAGGAGGGATTACACAAATGTTGTGAAGCTTACAGTGGTGATTCAGTTTATGAGCTGAATGAAGTGGCTGCTGCAAGAGGGTGTCTGGGGCGATTCCCTGGGGGAGAAATGATGGGAATTATAAAGAAATTTATTAGCTTAGATGAGAAAACTGCTTAACCATGAAGTTAGGACTCTCATGTCACTTGTTACTTTTTTATTCTCTCACTGACATTTAGTGACTTAAGGATCTTTTACATCATGTAGAATAAGTTTTGTTTTTAAAAACAACAATGTAAACTCAGCATCAATAAAATTTTCTTTGTTGTTTTTGTTCATGCTAGAGACACGTGAACTCACGAAACCCTTGTGAGCCTCTCTACCTACCATGTGTGAAAGTAGGGGTGGCACAACGTGCCGGTCTGACTTGTTTTGGCTCGGTCCACTTGTGACCTGTTAAAAACGGATCGGGTCGGACTGGTCCGCCATCAATAAACAGGTTGGATATTGTAATCCGTCCTTTCTTAAGGTGAGCTGGCGGACTGGCCCGCGGGCTGACCTGTCTTTGTTTTTTAATTTTTTTAATTTTTTTTTAACTTTTTATAAATTTATGTTTATAAATCTATTATATATATATATATATATAAATTTATTTATATAATATAAAAAAAGTATTATTTTGTAATTATTTGTAATTTTAAACATAACAAAAATTAAAAACAAATAAAAAAACAGGTTGGTGGGCTAGTTTGCGGGCTGACCTGTTTTGGCCCGCTAAACTAGCGGGTTAGGCAGGTCAGATTATAGAGGGTTGAAAATTTCAACCCAGCCCGTTCTTTTTCTGGCGGGTTGGCGGGCAGGCCTGATCCATTTTGACATCCCTATGTGAAAGGATCGATCAAGTTTGTCGTAAAAGTGTGCACTTCATAAATCATTCATTGGTTTACCGCCTTGAATGATGTTGACAATTATTTAGTTTGGTGATACGTAATTGTTTTAAGTGTTTGGTTCGAAATGTTTAGGTGATTTTAAATTTAATTGTACTAAAAAAAACACACTCACCAATTACTTAAAAGTCATGAAGATGTAAGTAATATGAATAAATGGATTAAATTAAAAAGAAAAACACAAATTCCAAAAGATATGCAAGAACAAATTACTTAGGAGAAGGAATATCAAGAGAAGATTTTGGTTTGGTATATAACTATGGTTAAACATAATTTTGTTTTTTTTTGGGATAAATGAAAACCATACAAAATAAAATAACAAAAACTTCTTTGAATTTGATTGAGATGTGTGTTAGAGTAACATCATCTATAACAATATATAAAGAGATTTCTTTTTTGTGTCCATATTTTAAAATACCAATTTTATCTTTAAAATATAATTATTTATTAACTTTTTGAAAATTGACCGTTATTTTTATAAGTTTTTTTTTAAAAATCGTCTATATTTGCTTCTTCTCTTTTTCTCTATTTATCAACGGTTATTCTCTCATCTTTACTGATATATTTCACTTTATTTTTAATAAATATAATTTTATTTTATATATTAACTTAAAAAAATTACATTATCATCATTTACTAAAATAATATAACGCATATTTAAAAAATGCGTACATACATGTGCGACAGCGCCTGTGTGTATGCTAATAACAAATATAAAAATGATTCCCTCTTTTGTGTCCACATTTCAAAATATCAATTTTACCCTCTAAAATATAATTATTTATTACATTTTTGAAAATTGACCGTTAATTTTACAAGTTTTTTTAAAAAATCGTCTATCTCTGTTTCTTTTTTTTTCTCTATTTATCAACAATTATTCTCTCATATTTTCTGATATATTTTACTTTATTTTTAATAAATATAATTTTATTTTATATGTTAACTTAAAAAATCACATTATCATCATCTATTAATATAATATAACATATATTTAGAAAATGTGTACACACGCGGTGTGTTGTATGCTAGTTTTAATGTGTGATACAGTAAGATCAACATGATTTTATTTCCATTAAAGGTAATAAAGACAAAATAGTACAAACAAAAGGAATTTTAAAAAATTATATGAAAAGAAAAGAAAACGCACTTATTGTATGAAATAAAAGAGTTTATTAAATCTATATTTTATCAAGTTTGCACAGTAAATTACGTTGGTATTTTTTGAGATTTCGTTACATTTCTCTTTATATTTATTCTATTTACTCTCTTGGTTTGCTTTAAAATATATTAAATTGTTTAAAAGTGAAGTTGATTATTACATAGATGCAATCACTGACACTGGTTTTGCTCGTATTTCTTTTCCAAATGGGTTTTGCCAATATAGATTTTGAGTGGAAAACACAAGGAATGAAATTAAAGAGTGCATGGCTCACTTTTCATATTGGTATTTGTATTGTTGATTTGTCTATAATCTAATTAATTTTATAGCAAAATCCTAATATTAACTATATTATGATTTTATTTCAAATAATTTATATAAACATTTGTATTTCGTAAGAGAAAAACAAATATATTTATTGAGAATGGAATTATTTTAACAAATCTAATCAATAAATCATTTACTTGTTATTATTCTTAATTTATATAACTAAACAAATATTTATAAATAATTATTAACATATTCTCTTATCGTAATTTTAAATTCGGTGTGAACACTCTTAGTCAGTTATCCGAATCGAAGGTAATTCTCATTCGGATAATTCATCTTTTCTACAATTTTCTGAATCCATGAAAAACTAAAAAAAAAAATGAAAATTTGATCATTCCCCAAGCAAAGAGTATGTTTTTGTTTTGTCCACATTAATCTTTTGTTCATCTTTCTGTCGATTTTTATTAGTAGAAGAAAATATGTTCTACTATTGTTTGGTGGTTCAAGAAATAAGAAGTTCTTTATTTTTAAGTCTAATATCAAGTTAAAACTTTGGGACTTGTGTTTGAAATTAGATTATCGCGATAATTTTTTTTTTTATTATTATAATCCGGTCAATTTTATTTAGGTAGTTTTGTTGAAAAATGATTAATTATGTTTATATGCAATAAAAAAAATAATGGAAAGAGTATATATTATTAAACTACAAGAACAAAATTGCTATAAAAACAACAATAAATTATATTTTTTAAAATCATAACAACAATCATATTAATGTGAATCCATGTGAATATGATAAAAGAGAACAACAATGAGGTTACTACAAAAAAGTAATACAAACAACAATTTTAAGACAAGAAAAACATATTATTTTCATTAATGTTCAATTCACCGCAACAAAAAACTTTCACACCTTATTAGAGTTGTAAAGATTCTCTTAAAACTAACTAAGAACGAAGTTCATGTACCTTTGCACATTCAACAAATATGTGTTTTCTATTTTTAGCACGATAGATCAATTCCAATAGTTTTTTCTCTATTGTTGGTTTAACTGACAATTTTAGAAAGCAAACGAAGGTTAGGTGCTTATTCTTGAGCTGAAATTTCGCTCACCTAATGGTACATGTCATTACATGTATTACTTTGAGCCACTATATATACATGCACCTAACAATTATGAATAACATCTCATATTAAGAAGTGCTTGTTCAATTACCTTATACTTTTTCAAGTTCATAATTCAGAACAAGGAAACCAAAAAATGGACAAATCCCAAGACATGAGCCATCAAGCTGGTCAAGCTAGTGGACAAGCTAAGGTGAGTTTAGCACTTGTACCATGTCCCATGTGTTAAATATATTCATTTCCTTATATTTTTGAACAACATTCTCGATTATAGTGGCATAAAAAGGATTAATGTTGTTGATAATTTAGGAGAAGGCTAGTAACATGATGGATAGTGCAAGCAATGCTGCTCAATCTGCCAAAGAATCTTGCCAAGAGGTTAGAACATTTGGTTGATCAATTCAATTATGTTAACAGTTTATAACAAAGTATAATCAGAATCGGTCACTAGGACAACAAAGATTTTTATATTAATTAGAAAATGCTTTATTTGTCGATTTTAGACCCATCATAAATACAATCGACATATAAACTTTTTATGCCAGTTCAAGAATTGTTCCATAAGAAGTCCACGTTCTATGCCAATTTTGGATCTGTCATAAAAGGTCCACTTGGGACAAAAAAGTTTGTCATATCTATGATAAAAAGTTACATTCTATGTTGGTTTAATACCATGGAAAATCACACTTTCTATAGAAAATTATACTTTATTTAAAAATAAGGATGATGAAAAACAGGTTTGAGATAACCTTTATATGGATGCAATACAATTTACTTTATAAATAACTTATTTTCTTATTGAAACTACTTAAATGAAAGAAAAAAGCTTTTCCAAACATGATGCTAGATTATATAAAATAAACTCAAAATTATGGAGGATTTTGATGAAACTGTGTTATGGTGTGTAGGCTGGCCAACAAATGCAGGCAAAGGCACAAGGTGCTGCTGATGCTGCTAAAGACGCAGCTGGGGCTAACAAATGAATATAATGGAGATTTCTTCAAGCAACTATTTATATCCCAAACATTGGTTTTTGGTCTATATGCATATTTAGTTGCGTATGCTATATTTTGCTTCTAGCATTTTTTTCCCTTTTCAGATGGATAAATAAGATTGTTTATGTATCAACCACTTGAACGAAGGTCATATTTGTTTGTAGAATTATCATATTATAGTTTACAAACAACAATATATTAATGCAATTTATGTCCCATTTTCTTCTTCAAAATGTTGTTCTTGTGTAACTCTATTCCAATGCTTAGGTTTTATCTCAAATACATATAAGAAATTATTTATTTCCAAATAATTGATATTGAAGAATCAAAATATAATTAAGCCTTAGTTTAATTTTGTTTCCATTAACAACAATATATTAATAATTAATATAATTAAACATGTAATTAGTTTGTAATAATTATATATATATATATAAATTATCATTAATATAATTTTCAATTTACAAAATAACGAAATATTAAGAATAATTAATAAAAATTAAACATATATTTCGAACAAAATTAATAAAATTATTATTTTCATTTTAAATTTATAATTATTTTATTATATTAAAAGTAAATATATAATATTTTAATATGTAACTAATTAAAAAAAGTAATAAAATGTTATATTGGAAAAGAATAAATTATCCAGAAATCTGAAATATCTTAAATTTTGTTACATACAGTATTAACTTACTTGTTAATTATAAAGTGAATTAAAGAGAGCATAAGTCAACTTAGTAATGTTGGTAGAAAATAAACAAAATAAAAACGAGATTTTATAAGTTTTTTTTCATTTTATTTTTTTCCATTCTTTTTAATCAAATACTCTTAGGAGTACGCAATGAATTAATTAATACTTCAATTCTTGTCATGAATAAAAGCCTTTTTCTTTTACAGCTCATGACAAAAACTTGTAAATAATATAAATAAGTCGTCAAAATCAAAATATAATGATAGTTTATTAAGATATTTCATTTACTTTTAAAATTATAATATTTTCAATAATATGTAAGATCCTTTCAAGAATTCTAATATATAAAATGTTAAAATTCAAACAACGATATTTTAATTATAAAAGTCTCATAAAATTTGTATAAGTGATAGTAATTTTAAAAATTCTTCATTACACTTCATTTTTTATCTATTCTCACTTATTTTTTTTTTCAATTATTCTGTTTCTGTAATATCAAAATGCCCCGTTATAAGCTGTATTAAGGTAAAGAAGAGTGTGAAATAAGATTAATTGATGAAACTTTTTCTACACTCAGACCATGTTTAAGAAAAGAACAGGGCAGAGTTTTTAAGGAGCATGGGTCAAGGTCCTCCCAAATTTTTCTAATTTTATTTTTAATTTTTTAAATTATTTATGACTAATATTTTTAAAATTATTTATACTTTTAAATTTTTTAAATTGTATGTATTTTTTAAATTAGATAGTATTATATTAAAAATTAATAAAAATTAAATTAAGTATTTTTTATTTTCTTTTATAAAGTACAATTATTTAATATTAATAAATAATAAAATATAAAATAAAATAAAATAATAAATTTTTATTAAAATAATTTTTATTTTTTCTTCTCATTACACCGACAGAGTTCTTAAGGAACATGCGGGATCACAAATTTAATAAAAAATTACAAATTTCTAAAATTATTCAGAACTCAAGATATAAATAAACCTTAGTTTAATTTTAATTCGACTAACAATAATATATTAATGATTAATATAATTGAGCATGGTTTTTAATAATTAATGTTAATATATAATTTTAAATTTATAAAATAACAAGAGTGAAAATGAAAGCTATCTGAGAAATTCATCAGCAAGAAGCAAGTGGTACACACAGTAACAGTGAAAATATGGTTGGTTAAGGTGGTTTCGTTCTTTACCTGCTTGAACGAACAGATTACGTCAATGGAAAATATGAGAGTGCAAAAAGGATATTTAAACTTTATAATTTTTCATGTTTATTATTCACCCAAAAAATTTCGATTTTTCCATGGTTTAGTATTTATTAAAAGAAAATAATTAATTAATAGTTTTATATATTTTTCTGATTGCATTCCATATTAACAATTTACCTCTTCTAACTAGAACAATTTATTTTAATCCATAGTTTTTAAAAGTTTGTAATCAAATTCTTAAAAATTAATACTTCATGTAATAAAATTTTCAAATAATAAACTATTGGATCCTTTTTATCCATGCCCATATTTCTTTCTCTTATTAAAAGTTTCAAGAATAAAATTAAATATTTTTATTTAAAATTTACAATTTTACCTTTTTTTTAACTATTTTTCTCTTAAATAACAATATTTTGACCAACTTTTTTTACTTATTCTTATTTATTATTCTAATCAATAAATAATCTAATATTAATTAAAATAATAAATTAAAAATAGATAAAAAATGGAGCAAAATATGATTATATTTTCTGTCAGAGTTTGGAAACATAAACATAAATCTCAGTCAAACCCTAATTTGCTCAACTTAGTAAGAAACTGAAAATTTTTAATTGGTTGTTTCCGTTTTTTACTCCATGCCTAAGCTTATTCTGATTCTAACGACCATATTCACGTTACACTCTCTCCAATCATAATGTCAATCTCATCACCCAAACAAAGCTTCCTCGTACTCATCACAATTATCTTCTTCTTACTGGGCCCAGGTCCAGTCCCAGTCATCGCTCGGGATGCCCACGTCATCAATTTCCGGTCATCGAATCTTTACCCGGAATCCCTCGCATGGGATCCCATCATGCAGCACTTCCTCCTCGGATCCCTCCGACAACGGGTCATCACCGCCGTCTCGGACTCCGGCATCGTCGAAACCTACATCTCCGACACCGACCTTCCCGAAGGTGCCTCCATCCTGGGCCTCGCCGTCGATGCCCCGCGCAACCGCCTCCTCGCCGTCGTCCACTCGTACCCTCCCCTCCCTCCGTTCAACGCCCTCGCCGCCTACGACCTCCGGTCCCGCCGCCGCCTCTTCCTCAGTCCCCTCCCGTCCGAAGGCATGGACGCCGCCAACGATGTCGCTGTCGATTACAGTGGCAACGCCTTTGTCACCAACTCCGGTGGAAACTTCATCTGGAAGGTCACCGCCGACGGTTCCGCCTCGATCTTCTCCAGATCGCGGAAGTACTTGACGGAGACTAACAATCCAGTGGACGACGGATTGTTGGAGACTAACAATCCAGTGGACGACGGATTGTCACCTCATGATTACCTAGGGCTGAACGGAATCACTTACGTTAGCAAGGGTTACCTCTTAGTGGTGCAATCGAGCACCGGGAAGGTTTTCAAGGTGGACGCGGTAGACGGGACGGCGAGGAAGGTGTTGGTAAAGGAGGAGTTGATCGGCGCTGAAGACATCGCGGTGAGGAGCGACGGGGTGGCGGCAGTGGTGGCGCCGATGAAAGAGTTGTGGTTGTTGAAGAGCATGAATAGTTGGTCGGAGGGAGCGGTGTTCGACAAGGTGGAGGTGAATGTGCGGCGGTTTCCGACGTCGGTGGTGGTGGGAGATAAAGACAGGGTGTATGTGTTGTACGGACACGTGGATGAAGGGAAGATGGGGGATTCGGGAAGAGAGAGTTTTGCGATTGCTGAGTTGCGATGGAAGGGTGAAGACGAGAGTGTTTGGATCTTCGTGCTTGTTGGTTTGGGCTTCGTTTATTTTATCTTTTGGAAGTACCAGATGGCTCGCCTTGTCAAGAAGATGAACAAGGTCAATTGATTTTGTTAAACCATACATTTTCTTACTTTTATGTTATGTTTGGTTTTGATTTTGTTGTAATTTTTTTAATTGGATTCTTATATTAGATTAATAAATTCATTTGCAATATGAATCATTGTTAATTTTAATTGAGAATATATTTTGATTAAATTTATAAATTTATATATGTAATTGAATGATTTTTTTTTTATAATAATTGAGAAATATATTTTGATTAATTAATTTTTTATTTAATAAATGCGATAAAAAAAATAAACATTGATTAGATATAACATATTTAAATGGAAATGCACTTTGATTAAATTTATTTTTGATTAATCTAAAAAGTTTTATTTTTAATTGAAAATATATTTTGATTAATAATGAAAATTTAAATTGATTAATTTTAAAATCTAAGAAAATAAGTAACTAAAGAATAATCAATAGATAATCAATAGTGTAACATCTCATTTTCATAGTTTTTATACTATTAAACAAAACATTTAAATTCCAATAATTCAGAAGCAGATGATGACGTAGGCCAGTATAATATACAGCCCATACATTATTAAAGGAATTACAAAACACTCGATCAGCTAAGTCAAACAAAAAGCTACAACTACTACTGAAACGTCTAATATACTCATCTCCTGTCCCGGAGGGGTGTATCCTCACCTACACCTATATCTGCTCACGCCATTCAATAAGGACGATCATTGCATAAATAAAAGACACAAGAAACAAAATTTATCACACAGACTCAGAATCATCCAATTAATCCCAACCATCACACTAAACACCATTTTAGACTCGATATCCGGATTATGTAAGTGGCATTGGAGCTCTTGGTGACTTGCACTTGAGACGGTTCCCAAACTCTGCAGAGTTTTAGGCACAAGGGGTATTACCCAACCACTCTCAAGGTAAATCCCATCACCTCTATGATGGATCGGATTCATAGACCAGGATCTCCTGCTACTCCCCCCGACGTAATCCATCATACTCTACTTGAGTCTTAATAGTTACTAGGAGCGTCAGGATGCCACCAATATGAGTCCTCATGCCCTTACATTTACTAAAACCATTACCTTAGAATTTCCCTTGAAATCCTAACTCCAACATATTCTCATTCATATCAAATTCACACTCAATTCCATCACACAGTCTGACATGCATAAGGATCACATATAAGATCAACCATTATCATCTTAAGGCAATCAATATAGCATCATGTAATCAAGACAGTGAGAAAACTAATTTCTACAGGGAATCTCGCTTAGGCTAGAGGGTCTTGCCTAAGCTAGAGAGTTTATCTCGCTTAGGCGAGTTGCTCTCGCCTGGACGAGACCTCATACAGTGGCAATTTAAGAATCCTGGGCGAACTCTCGCACAGGCTAAACTGGCTCGCCTAGACGAGAAGTTATCTCGCTCAGGCGACTCCAGCTCGCCTAGGCGAGATTTCGCGCAGTGACAGAGGTGATCTTCTGGTATTCTCGCTCAGGAGAGAGCGGCTCGCCTGGGCGAAACTACCAGGAAATCCTCTCTGTTCTTCACATGCAGGCTCGCTAAAAAATAATCCATCACCCAAATTCACACACAGACAGTCTTAAACACCAATTAAATACACAATCACACACTTCAATCACTCATGAACACATTTCGCATTAAATTTGGTTGAAAAGTCAGCTTCCCTTACATTAAATAATGAAGAATGCTTTGGGTGAGAGCAACTAAGAGAGGAGGGGTATAATTCTTTAATTTAACCTAGCAATTTCATCATTCAGACATGGATGAGTGAGGAACACTCGATTAGACCCAGAATAGTGACAAGATTTCTAGTTGAAATCTGGAATTGGACTTCAAAACGAAATTGGAGCTTACCTGGAGGAAGAAAGGCTAGGGATGGAGGTAGCTTGAGGATTTGTCGGGGTCACTTCTCCAGCATCTGATTCAGGAGCAAAAGAAATTTGGTTAAGTTTGAAGGTAGCTGTGTAAGGGATGATGGTGAAATAGAGAGTGAAGTGTTCAGTGTTAGAATGAGGGGAAGAAGGCGATTGAAATAAAAGAGTTATTACAAATATGCCTCTTATTTTGAATAAATTAGAATCAACTTATTTTTTTATAATAACTTTTATCTATTTTTAATTTTTCCTCTTTTATTTCTTTCGATCATTTATTATTTTAATATCTAATATTTCAATTAATTTGTTTATCTTAATCCGCTTTATTCTATTCGTTGAAAGAATGTGGCATACTTTCAAAATAAAAAATAAAAACAAATAAGCCTTTTTTTCTCCCAAAGACTGCAAATCGTGAAATCAAATGTATATTTAACAAAAGTTGAAATTACATATGATTACGAAATATCAAATCCCTTTATTTTATTTTTTTTAATTCTCTATCTGAGAACTATATCTACATTAACGTTACGTTTCTCTTTCCCTTAGAACTACATTAATGAAAATTATAAAGTTGAATGGATCGTGGTTGAGGATCTTATTAAACATTTATTCATTTATTATACTTCCATAATAAACAGCTGCAACACCAGTACCTCATGAGTTGGCAGTTGTAAGGAAAAAACATCAGCAGAATCACACAAACAAACTAGCAAGTGAAACAACACAGCACGTTTGTAGCTCCACTCTCAGATCATAACCCCCAAAGTTATTTAGGTAAAAACAGAGATTAAAGATAAACAACAAAACATAAAACCCAGAAGCATTTATATCTCCCTTGCTTCATCTTCATTTTCATCCTCACTCCAGCAGCATCTCAGAATTGACCTGGGAGACGCACTACCATCGCATAGAACAAATTTCTGGTACATAATTGCACCACCCACTCCAAGTTCTTCATTAGTCCTCTCTCCACAGTAATAACCACTGATGTCCAAGGGAAATTTGTCAAGCTTTTCACCATGCATGTCAATGTGCAGAGCAACAGAAAACTCTGCAGGACGGAAGCATGCTAAAACCCTATCCACAAGTTCGCACAGAGCCATGTCATCAAAGTCATAACCAACAGCTTCGAAACTAGCATAACTGAAACCATCTTCTGGGGTGACATGGATGGTGGATATTGCATTCCCTTCTATACCATTCATAGAATAACCACAAGGGTCAAATTCAAAGTCACATATATCAGACAGTGGAAGGATATTCCTAATTCCAGAATTCTCAGTCATCAAAGCTGCTGAAGATGTATTTTCTTTGAAAAATACAGAAGCACATTCCTTGTCTAAACCAGTCATACACATCTCAAGGCCATAGACCGATTCCAATGATTCTTTTGCCTGAGCACTTGCAGAGTAGATGTGCCATAACTGTGACTTTGAAGGGTCGCCCATTGCGTAAGCTTTGCTACCATTACCGAGCTTCCCGAAATAGCTATCAAGGACAGAGACTTCTTCTGAAAAGCTACGATGAGGATATGACTGCGCACGGGGAAAAATGAAACTTCCGCGGGTGTACCTTACAGATTTCACAGAAAGGTCAATGGAATCAGCTAACTTGAGAATTGAAGGAATGGACAGAAGCAATTTGGTAGTGCCACAAGTTTTGATGATAAGTTTATAAGGATAGATAAACAGGCTTGACTCCGACAGAACATAAGAGTCAAGACAATCGTTTGAAAGCGATGAAACAATAGTGCACTCCGCTGGGTTCAGAAACTCATCCAATTGGTCCCTGGACAATGCTCGCAGACCTGATCCTCCAGCAAGAACGCCATCTTCAGAAAATGATATCTCAAGCCTTTTTTCATAACCTTCAAAACCAATGGCTGAGGCTGCCATCTTGGCTAGAAAAGAAAGGAAAGTTTTGCTGCGTAGGTAGAGAACAAAAACACAAGGGAGAGAAAAAGAAAAAGAAAACGAAAACGAAAACGAAGAGCAGACAAAATGAAGACGGGGTTTATGTCACACAACAAAGCCAAAGTCAGGATGGCTTGCGGATGCACTGCAATAGACAAAAGTTCGATTGTCAAACATAATGTTGGATACTAAATGTCTGAATCAAGCAAAAAGAAAAAACTAAATGTCTGAATCTAATCATCAGAAAACAAATAGAATAAATATTTACGTTGGAGTAAGCAGCGGATCTGAATTTCTTGATTCCACCGTGTGGGCGAACGTCTTCAATGATGTAGCCGAGGGGAGTTTCGTACAAAAAGGATTTACTACTAGACGACTTCTTCTTGCCACCTTTGGACTCCATCAGATCATTCAGACCTTTCTGACAAAAGAAGAAAACAAAATCAATGGCAGAATGCTAGCAACACCTGTGCAAACATGAATTCTAGAATATTTTATGGTGTGAGAAGAACATGAACATATAAAAAACGAAGGAAAAACTGCAATCTTGAACAAATTCACCATGAACGTGGCGTAACCTTTCATCGAGTTCAGCACATAAATACAAAATGATAATATGAATTCCATAATCAGTTTATACAACCGCAATCAATAGGGGTAAAAGACGTATGCTATCATGCGTAGGCTGTGTGTGTTAAAAAGTCAAGAAAATTGTTCCCTGCAATGCAGACAACAGGGTCACTCTTCCAAGGATAAAGTATAATTTTATCCTAAAATTCGTTTCTAAACTGTTCCTGTAAAAATTTAAGATGCTTTTGATCTCTATATCGTTGATGAAAAATATGTGTAATCTGAGATAAGAAAAAAGATACAGAGATTAAATCTTCCGAGATATTCTTTTAGGTACAAAAAGATAATTAATCTTTTTTATTCAAAAACAGAAGAACATTGATGATCATTCTGAAAAGGTTATAATCTGGAGAGAAAAAAATAAAAATAAATCATGCACAATATTAAAAACCAGAGACCCAAAAATGTTCCTTCCAGTCCCCATAAACTCTGACATAATTGAAGAACATGACCAAAAACACACATTCAGATTAAAAAAAAAAAGGTACCTGACATTTATAGCCGGGAAAAAAAGTTTGGATACAATAACACAACACTAAGAACCGAAAAAAAAAAACTGAATACTCTCTTTCAATTCACTATTTCATATGAAAATGGAACCATATTCAAGTGCATGAAACATAAACAAGAATCTTAAAACAGTATACAAAAAATAAATAAAAATTGATACTTACAGGTATATATACAATGGAGGCTAGTGAAGTTGTCTGATATCCCCCTCCCAAAATTGCACTTCGAATCAAAATTAATCTGAATGAAATGCTCTAACAACAATTTAAGGAAGGGCGAAATCGGAGAAGAGAAGGGTTTTGATTAGTTGTTATAATCAAAATCGTATGGGTTGTAATGAAGAGAAGAGATGAAACTTATATAGGAGCCGAGATGAATGGAAATTACGATAGTACCCCTCAATTTTCTATCTCAGTAAACGTGCTAAACAAACAAATACTATGTTTAATTTTATCTTTGGATTAATTATAGAATACATGGATTGCTTTTCAAAGGTGGTGTTTATTTTAAATTTCTATAAATTTACAATATAATATACTCTGTCATACAATTTTATTCTTTCCTTTCAAGCATATAATTCAACCAGTATTTTATGGTCGATACAGATTAAAATTATAATATATAGATTACTCTTGTCTTAAAGTATTTAAAATGATAAGTTCATAAAGTTAAATTAAACCGTTTAGATTGCACTAAAAATATAAAATAAAATAAGATATATGTTTGTTATATATATAAATGATTTTATCTTAAAGTATTTAAAATGATAAGATAATTAAGTTAAACTAAACCATTTTAAAAATATAAAATAAATATATATATATATATATATATATATATATATATATATATATATACTACTCGGATAACTGTAGTAATTCTAGAGTTAATATGTGCAACAAACCCCGACTTCTAGAAGGATGCATTTATTAGATAAAAGGTCGATGCAGACTCTACCTATTGCTTTGATGATTCATGATAACTCGTCGGATCGCACGGTCTTTGTGCCGGCAACACATCATATATATATATATATATATATATATATATATATATATATATATATATGTGTGTGTTATATATATATATATATGTGTGTGTGTCTGTTAAAACTATTTTAAATATATTGGCTTATCACAAACGAGAATCCATAATAAAGTTCAGGAATCACTAAATTGATCTTCAAAGATTATGCAAATTTATGTTGGATTTATTTAAAATTATATGCTAATTTTGTGGTTTTACATCAAGGAGTTGATTCCAAATTTAAAACTTATTTTAGTGAGTTTATATGGTTGTTTAACATCTTCAATTTGACACCATAAATGTCTCTGTTGGCAGCTTCAATCAAAACCATGCATATTTAAACATGTGATAACTTGATAAATAATTGTTCCGGTCTAGGAATGATGGCCAAACCAGAACAATAATTCTCTCTCTCACTCCTGAATTCACCCCCCTTTTTTTCCTTAATTCCCTTATGTATATATAGAGTCCTTCAGTTTTTATACTGCTATTTTAATGTCAGATCTTTAGCTAACCAACCTACCCACTTCTCCATTATTCTCTCCTGCAATCTCGCATGTGGGTGGTTATTCCTAAAATCCAGTGATATTTGCTCGTCACCTCGGCCACCTCGGCCCAAGTGCTCGTTACCTCGACCACCTCAGCCTATGACTAAAACTCTTGTTTTATGATAAATATTTATCAAGTCAAATCTTGATGAGCATGTTGAGGTCGGTCATTCCCTGGACGATACATAGTCCTCCAACCTTGAGTCCTCAACTTGTTAGGATGAAAGGTTGTCATAAACCGTCCACATATTCTAGTATAGCACAAGTAAATATATATAACATGATAAAGCTAAAGTCGGTCCGGAGGAGACCTCGACATAAAATAAGTAAAATGGTCAAGTTGAGGTCGGCCTAAGGGAGACCTCACCATATGAGGTCGGCCCGAGGGAGACCTCAATATAAGATAAGTAAAACAATCAAGCTGAGGTCGGCCTGAGGGAGACCTCAACATATGAGGTCGGCCCGAGAGAGACCTCAACATAAGATAAGTAAAATGATTAAGTTGAGGCCAGCCTGAAAGAGACCTCAAAAGAACACAAGTAAGATGATCAACTTGAGGTCGACCCAAGGGAGACCTCAAGATAGAAATGATTAAGCTGAGGTCGGCCTGAGGGAGACCTCAGCATAAGAAGTAATATATAAATTGATTTGGCTGAGGTCGACCTTAGGGAGACCTCAACATAACACAAGGAAGATTATCAACCTAAGGTCGGCTCAAGGAAGACATCGACATAAAAATGATTAAGCTAAAGTTGGCCTTAGGGAGACCTCAACATAAGACAAGTAATATATAAAATGATCTAGCTGAGGTCGGCCTTAGGGAGACCTCAACATAACATAAGTAAGATAAAATAATTGAGTTCTCAGCGTACTGACACAAGTAAGATAAAATGATTAAGTTGAGTCCTCAGCGTACTGAGGTATTTTCAAGCTCGTAGCGAGGTCGAATCAAGTTGAATCCTCAACGTACTAAGGTATTCTCTCGCTTGTAGCGAGGTCGGATCCGAGTTGAGTCCTCAACGTACTGAGGTATTCTCTCGCTCGTAGCGAGGTCGGATCAAGTCGAGTCCTCAGCGTACTGAGGTATTCTCTCGCTCGTAGCGAGGTCAGATCTGAGTTGAGTCTTCAGCGTACTGAGGTATTCTCTCGCTCGTGGCGAGGTTGGTCAGGTCGGCCAGCTCTCAGCGTACTATATATATATATATATATATATATATATATATATATATATATATATATATATATATATAATCTTTTCAAATTATGTAACAAAATATACCAAAAAAAAACAAATAATTAAAAAAATAAAAAAAAATATACAAATCTGTTCCGGTCTAGGAATGATGGCCAAACCAGAACAATAATTCTCTCTCTCACTTATAAGTTCACCCCCTTTTTTCCTTAATCCCTTATGTATATATATAGTCCTTCAGTTTTTAAACTGTTGTTTTAATGTCAGATCTTTAGCTGACCAACCTACCCACTTCTCCACTATTCTCTCCTGAAATCTCGCATGTGGGTGGTTATTCCTAAAATCCAGTGATATTTGCTCGTCACCTCGGCCACCTCGACCTAAGTGCTCGTTACCTCGAGCACCTCGGTCCAAATGCTCGTCACCTCGGCCTATGACTAAACTCGTTTTATGATAAATATTTATCAAGTCGGAATCCTGATGAGCATGTTGAGGTCGGCCATTCCTAAAAAAAGAAAACAAATAATTAGAAAAATAAAAATAATATACAAATCAATAAATTTTCACATTGTAAAAAAAGACTACGACGTACCCGTAATCAAGTTAAAAAATATATTGATGTGTAAATAATAATAATAGAGTATTTATGTACAATTATATTTTTGTAATATAATAGATTATGTTTAAAAATATGATTTTAGTATTTACATTTATATAAAAATATTTATAATAATTATGTTACTGATTATGAAAGTATCAATTTTTTAATATAAAAATACAATAACATGTACTTTATAAAATAGATTATTTTTATAAATTATTATTATTATTATTATTATTATTGTAAAATTTAACTTTTTTTTATTAAGATTGAATAATATTTTTTTATTACAATTTAACATTTTATTTTAAATTTATTTATATTTTGAAAATTATTTTTGCATCGAACTACTTTTAAAAGATATTTTACGAATTATTCTATTAAATCAATTAAATTAACTACAAAATTTACAGTAATTTTATTATATTTTTTATTCTCTTTCTGCTAATTCATTTTCTTTCCTTTCATTTCCTGTTGTTCCGTTAATCTAAACAAAGCATTAATCTTATAGAAAATTTAAAATAGAAGTAATGAAAAAAAAATGAAATATATAATGGTAAAACCTACATGAAATATATAAAAAGTAATTGAAATTAACATCACCATTTATATATAAAAAGTAATGCGCATAAATAGGAACAACGTAAAATGAGTCCAAATTATTCGACAATCTATTGATATTGTTTCGTAGTTATTTTGATAACTTGTTTTATATACAATGCCAGACAGGAATATTATGGTAAGAACTATTAAGAAACATAATGGTTCTGTTCTAACTTAACTCTGTTGACCATCCCTTGCATGCTCTTTGGACCAAAAATTATACACACAATATCTAACTCCGGATTTCAGCCTATTAATATAGAAAATCCATATTAGACATTCCACAGCTGAATTGAATTGCGAATGAAAAATATTCCAAGCATTGTAAACTTTTTCGAGGCAAATAGCTAAAATCTAAAAAAGTATAAAGTAAAAGATAAAAAGGCCTTGAAAATTGAACAAAGTAACAGGGATATGCATTTAACTAGATTGACAGAAAAAAAAAATTGAAATCATTTAATGGAAGGTAAGGGAAGACAAGAGATTAATAAAATTAAACCATCTCAAATCCCAAATAAATTATATAGGCAAGTTAGATTGGTAGTGTGTTACCAATTTCATGTAGAGCAATTATAGGCGGTGAGAATGTCTTTCCAATAATGACGAACATTTGTTTCCCCTCTCGTGGACTATGCACATTACAACAAAGATAGGAGAAAACCAAACGTACATTCATGAGCCAGACAAACTCAAGGTAATGGTCATCATCATCTCCTATTGGGGTTTACACCTCGAGTAGTTTCATATCCACCTCCACTACGAGCAGGCGGTGTTGTGGATCCATACGGCATATTGTTCATCGGTGGAGCATGTCCATGAGGACCACCAACCCCTCTTGACTGCGATTCATAGCCAACTGGTCTCGATGAATCGTAACCAGGTCCTCTCTGCATATCATATCCCGAACCTCTCTGTGGATCATAGGAACTTCTTTGATTATCAAAAATTGCCCCTCTCTTGGAATCGTATGCTGATCCTCCTCTAAAGGCATCGTAACCAGTCAGCCTTTGTGTGTCGTAAGTAACACCCCTTTGTGCGTCATAATTAGGTCCAGCAGATGCACCATAGCTAGGTCCTCTGGGAGGATCATAACCAGTCCCTGCAGGAGTTGGACCAGGTTGAGCTCCAGCAGAAGAAAGTGTAGTAGCACTGCCACCACCCCCACTGCCGGCAGGGAGGGGACCACGTCCCTGTAAAACAAAAATATTCGAATTGAAAAACCGAATCAACCTAAGAACATGGCCCAATCAGTATATATTACTTTATCAGCATATCTCAAGATAAGTCACGTTTACAGAAACACAATATAGACATTTGAGATCAGTATTGGAACCGGAGATTTTATTTTTTGGTTTTAGCTACTATGGTATCTAAAATTATCCCTAACTGAGGGCACAAATGCAATGACCCGTCATCTTAAATATGGATATCTAATGCTCGATTAGGAGCTATTTTAATAACTGGTTGTAATATAGAATTGGCACTAAGCAAACACATTGCTTGAAAACCCATTATTAGTGCCCAATCTAAACGCAAATTAAAATCTTTCATCAGTAACACTACATTTTGCACTGTGTTTAGAGGAGCAGATGTTAGAATATAGCAGTTGAACACAAAGCATCTATTGCTACCACTATATCATTCCTATTTTCCCTGCACACAGATAATAAACTAACACATTCTCAATTGTTATCATGCAAAGCACCTAAACATGGAAATGAGCATGATAATCCTATAAATTTGGAATTTCTTTATCATGGTAACAAAAACAATCAGCAAGGTGATTATGTTAATTCGGTACCATCAGAAAGGTGATTATCAAAGATTAATGAGTAACAAAAGGGTAGACAACAACCAGGAAAATGCCATTATGTCCATTATGTTAGCACACCATCATATTGGAAACATAATTCTATGAGACTGTGTAACCTTAGGATTAGTATGTAGTGACAGGGTCTGAGAAATTGTTTTGTTACTACATTCGCATATCATTCTATAATATCTTTGCAATTATAGATCATTGTTATACTTGACCATTTAGTTCAAAAAGTTCATCATTAATTTTATTAAACCCAGGAACACATCATTAATTGACACATACTCAATTACACTTTGAAGCATTATTCTATTTACTATATTTAAGAATAAAGAGTTTATAAAATAAATAAAAACATAAAAAATCCACATATTTTTTATTAAAAGATTTGAAAACTAAAAATATTAGACAATGAACTAAAATAATGCACTCCACAACAAAATAGCTTAACACATGGAGACATCACACACCTGCATAATAGAATAACCATCTTCATAAGCATTTTGTCCCACAGGAAGACCAGAAGCCTCGTTCTCGTTAGTTCCAGAGGTGCCACCATATGGCCCACCTGAATTTTTATTACCAGTAATCAATCCAGAAATCAAGACAAATTGAGGGACAACGGCTCTATTCTAACACATAAAACAGATATGGAAGGAGATACATACTACTTCTCCGATCCACATTAGCCGTGTTTGTAAGCTCGGCTCGAAGTTTTTCCACTTCCCTACTCATAGAAACATAGTTTTTTTCCATCACCTGGAGTGACTCAAGGTGATCATTGTATAATTTTTTTTCATAGTCAAATGTGGCTCTGCATGACCAGAACAAAAGATTGTCAAGAACACTAAACATGACACTTTGACATTATGCCAACATGTTATAAGGAGAGAATAGGAACAGAAAGTTGGCTTTGAAG
Organism: Vigna unguiculata; assembly: GCF_037176805.1. NCBI lineage: Eukaryota > Viridiplantae > Streptophyta > Magnoliopsida > Fabales > Fabaceae > Vigna > Vigna unguiculata. The sequence continues at coordinate 48,184,337 of NC_140792.1, forward strand.
TTGTCTTTAGTGAATTATGGGTAAAAAAAGGCAGGTTGAAGGTTAAGAGTAAATCTAGGGTAAGAATCAACCCAAAATCATAAATGGGTTTAAAAGGGTCACATTAGTGGTGGTTGGGATTCCAAATAGAATGACATGAGAATGAAAGATTCACCCTTAACCAAAATGGGAGTTTTTAAGATGTATGTCTACCAAATGCTAACCATTCTAACTGAGCCAAGGCTGCCTAAAAGGTGAAGTATAGGAAGGTCACTTAATAACATTTTGGAGAGAGAGCCTTTATAACATTGGTTCCCTATATTATTACCCATCTATCAAATCATCTAAATGATACTCACCATAAATGATACTCACCTTGTCCAATAACCCCAATTCTCCATTCCCTTCTATTAAAAACCTCTTCACAATATTTTCCACTAAATAAAGTTCACACAAGTAATTTCTCAATTTAACTACCTTATTCGTTTTTTTCACTATTCTAAAGATATTCTAAAGATATGTTATCAGGTTACATCCCTCATCAAATGTTGAAAAATGTTAAAAAATTGACACAACTACCTCTAAATTTGCCAATTGCCACATTCCCATAATATCCCACCCTTCGCCAATACTAACAAAGCCTCTAAACCAAAGAAACAAAAACCACCCCATGAATTTTACAGGCATAATTGCATCCCTTAGAGAGACAGCTAGCATTCCATATCACCTAGGTCACAACACAAGAAGAAATGTCTACATAGACAACCACACTTAACCAATGCTTTCATATACTAGGTCACTTTCTACATCATCATCACAACATTTTCTCTAAGAAGAACCCATTGCACACTACATCATAAGTACACATCTAACCCATCTAACCCTAAAAAAGAGGCAGAAGAAGGGATACCTGCAATGCTGATACTCCTGTCTGAGGCATTCAAGCTCAGAGATAAGCGCGGGGATCTGAACAACATCAGTATGAACCCTCTGCAGTTCCTGAGTCAACTGTTGCGCTTTTGAAACAAGTTCATCCCTCGACAAAACAAGGTTCTGCGCCTCCCCGCGAGCCTGCTGCAGCTCCATCTTCACGCCCTCTGAGCTCTGAGCCTCGCTCTCCATCTTCGAGATCTTCTCCAACTGCGCGCGCACCTGCTGCTCCCGCTCCCCCTTCAGCCCTGCCACGAGGGCGTGGAGCATCTGCAACTCGTGCTGCGCCGCCGCTAGCTCCTGTCTCAGCGCTCCGTGCGTCGCTGCGAGCCGCTGGTTCTCCGTCGCCAGGCGCTGCATCTCCGCGTGCTGCGACGCTAGCTTCTGCTCCAACACCTGCGGCGGCGGGAGTAGATCGAATGGTGCCGCAAGCGGGTGCGGCATCGCGGCGGGACCCGGCGGGATCGACCGCCGCAGGTGCGGGGGCGGGGGCATGCGGCCTTTGCTTCCCATTGCTGAAGATGACGGAGTGATCGTGAAATTAGGGCACGGAGAAAATGGGATTTGAAGAACTATTAAAATGAGGGAATGAAGAATTGAAAACGGAATGCGAATGATAAAGAACCATGTACAGTGGGAGTAGGGGAGAGAGGATGCGAATCGAAGAGGGTTTCGATGTGAAGGAACCGCAGAAACCCTAATCCAATGATGAAAAAAAGGAATTCACCAAGATGGTTACTGGTAGGTATAATTTTTTCTTAATCTACTTTTTTTTTTGAGAGGTTTATACAAAACTTAATTGGAAAGAGTACTTTAACTGTTTTACTTTTTTTCTGTAAGTAAGAATTCAACACATTAAAAAAAAAATTTAATCTCTAGAAATAGGATAAATTTTATTTAATTTATAAATGAAAGAAATTCTTTAAACTTGAAAAGAAAATATAACTTATGTCTATCTACGTTAAATTTGAGGGATTGTAAAATGATTTTTAAAACTTTTTATCGTTCAAATTTTATATTAAAAAACTAGGTTATATATGTTTTTTAATTCAGTCTATTAAAATTTATTTTCCTATTTCAAAGATTTAAAATATAATTAAATAAAATTATTTATTACATTAATAATTTTATATATATATATATATATATATATATATATATATATATATATATATATATATATATATATATCGACTACCTCAAATTTTCCAATTAATCCGAACTAAAATTATTTAATTTGTTATGGTATGTCCACTTTATCTTATTTTAACAATGACGTATTAAATTATAAAAATAAATTTTATTGAAAATAATTATAAAAATAAATAATTTGTATAATCTTTTATTGTAAATAAATTATATGAATATAAAAAATTAATTAATAAAATAATAAAAAGTCAACTAATTAAATTAATTTAGATTAAATATATATACAAGAAAAACAAATCCCATTTAAATATAAATATAGGTCAAATTAAAAGAAAAATAAATTAAAAAAATCACTTCAATAATAAAATTGATAAAAAAAATATTTGAACGATACGTTTGGAAAATGTACTCAAAAATCAATAATCTTATAATAGTATAAATACTTGTGAAATCATATATGTTAGTGTGTCAACCTTTTCTATAATAACATAAGGTAATAAAATTATTATTCTATCATTATAAAAAAATATAAATAATTTTTACAATTTTATTTTAAACAAATATTTTAATTATAAAAAATAGTTAATTTTTAAAAAATAATCAGATAAAAAAAATATCAATTTTAAAAAGTGATCACTTAAAGATAAAATTGACAAAATAATTACTTTAATTTAAAAAAGTAATTATTTAAAGGATAGAAAAGAAGAATTATCTTTATATGATATAGATAATATAAATAATATATATATATATATATATTACAATTAGTATTTTAAATTAATTTAGTTTCTATTATAAGTTCAATTAACTCATCATAAAATTAAGAGCTTAGTCAATAATTGGTAGAATGTTTTAGTGAGATTATCCCTTACTTTTACAGATTAGAAAATATATACTGTGACATCTCTATTAAAATATATATTTAAAAAATCTCAAATAGAATACTATAAATTTTGGTTAGTACTCTTTTAACAATAATTGCAATTTTATTTAAATCAAGTTTGTTAAATAATATAACTTAATCAAAACCGATTGGAAAAGATATATTTATTAGTGTTAACTTTTTCCTTAGATCATTATGATATCACCAATATATATTACTTTCACCATTTCATCTAAGCATGTAATTACTAAGAACGAGGTCACTTTGTGATGGTTTTGAAAAAAATATTTGTCTGCGCAATCATCTGCGGGGGCTGTCATCTATGTCACACATTGCAGGAAGTTTGAATAATGAATTCGTCAAAAAGGAGAAAAACATGTTTTGTTAAGAATTTATTGTTTGAATTAATAATCAGATAATAAGAATTTATTGTTTTGTAATGGTAGTGCGTGTAATTATTGTTTATAGTTTGTATGTGGTGAACTAATTGTTAAGTAACAAATATTAAGGTCTGAATTGTTCATAGGGACCATCTTTGTCTGTTTGCAAGTCCTTTTCAGTTGCCCATTGGACACATTGAGAAGATGAATTACATTGAACACAGTCAAACAAAACAATCTCGTTCTCACGTAAACAATGCTTAATACCAACAGCTTCAAATTTTTAATACGGACAACAATAATTTTCCTTTGACCTTATTGGTTTACCAAAAACAAGAATGCTATTGCTAAGAATAATATTTAAGAGAAAGCAGGAACTTTCGTGGTCGTGCACGTGTTATTATTAGGTATGGAATACTATACATTGGATCTTTGACCACTGAATTTCCCATATAAATAATGCCACGCAGAAGCACGTAATGTAGGTTTCAACAAATCGGAGGGGAGAGGAAAATGATGAAACGTTGCGAAATGGTGTTTGAAAGAACAAGAGGAGGGTGCAAGGAGCACCCACACGATAAGCAATCACCTGGTGTTTGTTCCTCTTGTTTGAGGGAAAAACTGTCGCAGTTATACAGCACCAACCCTATTATTGACCCTCTTTGTTTTTCTCCACAATCGCCTGCTTCTCCTCATCAATCTTTTTCTTCGGGTCGCGGTGGTGGCCACCGTAAACCACGGTTCCGGCGAAACGCTTCGCTGGTGGCGGCGGAATCTGGTTCGAGCGCGCAGGGCTTGAATTTGAAGAAGAGCAAGTCGCATGCGTTTGGGTCGAAGAGCAGAGGGAGAGAGAGGGATGTGAGTGGAAGGAAGAAAGATGGGTTTTGGTCAAAGGTGCTCAAGCTCAAGAAAAGAGACACAAGAGACTCCATCTTCACTTCTAAGACCTCAACATAAACGAAACAGGTGGCGAAGATCATCATGGTTATTGATTATTTTTTGTAAATTTAAGGTTGAATATATATGTCGTGTAAAAATTGGTATAGTATCAATAATGATGCATCATGTCATTGTTTTCCTCGATGTGAAAAGTGGTTTTACTTTTTACTTTTACACCATATAACTGTCTTACGAGATTTGTAGCTAAGCAAAACAATTAATTTTTGTTTTTCCAAACTATAACCTACATCGATGGTTGATCCACTGGTCTACCGGTGCTTGGGATCTGAGAGTAGGAAACAAATTTGTCTTCAATGAATGGTAAATGGCGATCCTCCAATGACAGCTTCTATTCCAAAACTATACCAAGAACATTTCATGCATAAGTGCAGCACACATGTCGAACCCTTTTTACGACCATGAGATATAGAATGTGGCGTCCAACAAGAATAGTTGAAACAAAATCGTGACTTTTGTACAAAGGTTTACCGTGATATAGGATGTGCGACGGAATAAAGAAGAACGACCCGGCGTAAAGATGGCTACTTCAAATTGACCATTTTAATAGGAAACTGCAATGACCAGAACAAGAAAACAACACAGGACAGAATCATGTTGCGAGTGAGTTTGAATGTCAACGTGAAATATAAATTTAAATTAATCTTCTTAAATATATTAATTTTAATAAAAAAATTATAATATTTATATAAAAGTTATATTTAATCTTAATTGATTTACTCTGTTCCCTTCCAAAAATATATTTGATGCTAAGTTCTGCATATCTGGGTGGGAAATGTTGGTTATAGATTTTTGTTTTTGTAATCAGAAAAAAATAAAATTGTATTGAGCGAGGCCCCAAAATGTGCTGCTTTCTCATATTTTGATATTGAGAGGGTAAAATAGGAAAAACAAAAAGTTTGGAGGTGCAGTGAGAAGAACGTAGAGTGCAGGAAGAAGCGCTCTTTAAGCCATAACATAACAAGAGGACAGAAATCTTGGACCCAAAAATGCCAGCAGAGGCCCGTATAGTGTACTTCGGCTACACTTTCATTTCAAGTGGAGTGAATAAGAGAATAATACAGATTTTATTACACTACTCTTCTTCGGTCTCCAAATATAAGATATTGTTGTAATTTTTTATATTAAACAATTTTTAATTGTTATTTTTATTAAAATAAAGCTAATTATTTTAGATTACAAACAAAAATACTTTTAAATATTGACCAATAATAATTAGTAATTATAGTAATTAATTTAGATATTTATCTATAAAATTAAAAATGATTGGTTACTAAATTAGTTACTATTTTAAATAACAAAATTATAATTAATCACTAAATTAATTTTTAAAATTAAATAATATGATCTTGAATATTAAAAAAAATTGGTTATTAAAAATTAGTTATTTAGATCTTAACTAACAAAATAACTTAGTTTCTAAATGATGGTGGAGTATAAATTTTTGATTCCTTTATAATGCAAATCTTATTATTCAATGTGTTCCTTTTTTCTCCTATGAAACAATCAAAAACTGCAAAATATGCGTTGCTGCCAGAGTCAGTTTTGAGAATAATCCTAAACAAAATTACATTATTTATTTATTTATTAATTTTAAATTATCAATCAATTACTGAACTTATATGGCATGCAAAGTTGGGAGTTTAGCACCAACTTATAAATTAGCAATGTTTTTCACGTAAGGAAAATAGCTGATGCCTTACAAAATATTCTTTCTCGATCGTTGTGTCGTCGTGAATCAAATCAGTCAATAATTTATTTATTATAAAAATTTACTATATATTTTTAAAATAAAGATTCACTCATTCATGTAGAAATAAATAAATAATTTAATTTTTAACACGTAGTACAACTTTAATAAAAAAAATAAGAAGCAAATCCCGGACCATTGAAAATTGATATAAAATAAAACAAGAACAATAAATTGAGAATTGACATCTACCATATACTTCTGAGTTGAAATTTGACAAACTTGAATTTTAAAATCTGTAGTCTACCTTTTATTATATGTGATTGACTTGGATGAACTAATCCAACCAAACAATTTTGCAACCAACATCAAATATTGAAAAGGGACAAAAGAGAAAATAACGTTCTCTTACTCTTACAAGAAAGTAACTTATAACTAATCGTTTTTCTTTTCTTTCTAAGTTTTTTCTAATTGAGAAAAGAATAAGAATGAAAAAAAAAGGTAATTTATCATTACAAAATTAATTTATAAAGTAATATTTATTTCCTTGAAATACTATAAATTTATTTTGTTTTTTCCCATCAATCCAATAAAAAACATAACATAAGAAAACCTATCTGTTAAAACCAACACTTAACCACATTCCCTTTCGTTGGATTTCAGATATTTTGTGCATTAGCAATAACAAAGTGATAAAACTATTTATATTTTAGTACATTTTGAAAAGTATACACTTTGAAAAATATGTGTATGAAATGAACTTTCAATTTATCGAAAAGCTTTGAAAACGTCATCTAATTGAATCCTGAAAGAATTGATAAAAATTATAATAAGGTATTTTGGTATCTTTGTGTGTGTATATATATAATATTATATTATGAAAAGTGAATTAATTATTGAGGGGCAGAGAATTTAGAGTAGAAGAAGCGTGTTGTCGGGTTCTGCGTGGTGAAGGGTGAAGAAGAAAAAATGGAGATGAAGAAAAATATTCAGACCTGCCATTATCCTCATCAATTGAAGAAAAAATGTTGAAGAAAGATGAAAACTGTGTGGATGGGTTTCTTGTGATGGAGAGTGTTGAAGGTAGGTGAGAGTGTGAGGGAAGAAGAAAAGAGACTCTTGTACCAGAGGCGTGGAAGGTGTTGCCCAACTTTTTAAGGTTATTCTTCAGTGTCGGTGGAGATCATCCGAAGAATTAAAAAACTGATGAAACCATTATGGATGTAAATGGAGTGGTGTTGTGATATTGCAACTTTGTAGAGATTGTGTTAACACAAGATGCAATGGGCATTCTTAAAAAAATAAAAAAATATATATAAAAATTAAAAATGGATGTGTGAGTGTAATTATTAAATATGTTGGGCTATAATTGAAACACGGAGGTGAGAATAATAAAATGAAGGGTGTAAAAAATGGATTAACCTCTGATACAATTAGGGAGACGCGACAAATATATAAATAAATTCAGTTTCCATAATGTATGTAAAATAAAATATAAATAATAAAAAAGAAAAATGGAGAATGAGGGTGAAAGAAAAGGAACAGGTTGAAAGATTAACCTAAGTTAGGCATAGGAGGAAGTAAGAAGCAAGAAAAAAAAGCAGATCTGGTAGTCCACTCACCAACTCCCTCTCTCCACCCTTATTTATACCCACACTACTGGGTCTCCAATTCGTCACTCACTGCCTCATTCTCTCTAAACCCCACTCACTCTTCTTTCTTTCTCTCTCTCTCGCTGCTGCGCAACCATGTCTCTATTGGTGGAGAAAACCACAAGCGGCCGCGAGTACAAGGTCAAGGACCTTTCTCAGGCCGACTTCGGGCGCCTCGAGCTCGATCTCGCGGAGGTCGAGATGCCGGGCCTCATGGCCTGCCGGGCTGAGTTCGGCCCATCGCAGCCCTTCAAGGGGGCCCGCATCACCGGCTCCCTCCACATGACCATCCAGACCGCCGTGCTCATTGAGACCCTCACCGCCCTCGGCGCTGAGGTCCGCTGGTGCTCCTGCAACATCTTCTCCACCCAGGACCACGCCGCCGCCGCCATCGCCCGCGACAGCGCTGCTGTCTTCGCCTGGAAGGGCGAGACCCTCCAGGAGTACTGGTGGTGCACCGAGCGCGCCCTTGACTGGGGCCCCGGCGGCGGTCCTGACCTCATCGTCGACGACGGCGGTGACGCCACCCTCCTCATCCACGAGGGTGTCAAGGCCGAGGAGCTCTATGAGAAAACCGGCGAGCTCCCCGACCCCGCTTCCACTGACAACGCTGAGTTCCAGATCGTGCTTACCATCATCAGAGATGGGTTGAAGACCGACCCCTCCAGGTACCGCAAGATGAAGGAGCGTCTCGTTGGGGTTTCTGAGGAGACCACCACTGGTGTGAAGAGGCTGTATCAGATGCAGGCCAATGGAACTCTTCTGTTCCCTGCTATCAATGTCAATGACTCTGTCACCAAAAGCAAGGTATTTTTGGTTGCTTCTAGATATTTTTTTTCCAGATCTGTTACTTTTTGAGTGTTTATACGCTGAGCTCGATTCGGATCTGTATGTTTTAAGGGATTTGTGGCATTGGTGAAATGGATTCTTGAATCTGTTAACTGATTAACTAATGTTGAGCTCGATTCAGATCTGTCGGTTTTAGTGGGATTTGTGGCATTGGTGAAATGAACTTTTGAATCTGTTAACTGTTTGACTAATGTTCTGAAAGAAGTTTGGATTGGTGTTAATCTGAAATTACATCAAGGAATTGATTTGAAGTAGCTCTAGGTAACTTAGGTGAACAGAATTTTACTGTTGACTGTCTTTTGAATCAAATTGTATGTTGTATCATTTCAAAATCCGAATCAAATTTTGAACTGTTCACCCAACTTAACTGCATTTTATCAGTTGTTTGTATGGTTTTTGAAAGCAAGAGGGTGGTCATTGATTTTGTTGTTCATGGTAATTGGCTTTTGCTGTTATTGTTTGTTTAACCTTTTGATCTGTGGTTTGTGACAGTTTGACAACTTGTATGGGTGCCGTCATTCTCTGCCCGATGGTCTGATGAGGGCTACTGATGTTATGATTGCCGGGAAGGTGGCTGTGGTGGCTGGATACGGTGATGTCGGAAAGGGTTGTGCTGCAGCATTGAAGCAAGCTGGTGCTCGTGTAATTGTGACTGAGATTGATCCCATCTGTGCCCTCCAGGCTCTCATGGAAGGCCTTCAGGTTTTGACCTTGGAGGATGTTGTATCTGAGGCTGATATCTTTGTTACCACCACCGGTAACAAGGACATCATCATGGTTGACCACATGAAGAAAATGAAGAACAATGCCATTGTTTGCAACATTGGTCACTTTGACAATGAGATTGACATGCTGGGTCTGGAGAACTACCCCGGTGTGAAGCGCATCACCATCAAGCCCCAGACCGACAGGTGGGTCTTCCCTGAGACGAACACCGGCATCATTGTCTTGGCCGAGGGTCGTTTGATGAACTTGGGATGTGCTACAGGACACCCCAGTTTTGTGATGTCCTGCTCCTTCACCAACCAGGTCATTGCTCAGCTTGAGTTGTGGAAGGAGAAGAACAGTGGGAAGTATGAGAAGAAGGTTTATGTTTTGCCCAAGCACCTTGATGAGAAGGTTGCCGCACTTCACCTTGGCAAACTTGGAGCTAAGCTCACCAAGCTTAGCAAGGATCAGGCTGATTACATCAGTGTGCCTGTTGAGGGTCCATACAAGCCTGCTCACTACAGGTACTAAGTTCGTTGTGATGACCAAAGGAGAGCGTGGGAAAGGCGAAATTGTTTCATGAAGCGGCTTGTTTTCTTTTCTTTTTTGGATTTTTTGTGCTAGATTCAAATCCATGTAGAACATTGTTTTCTTAATTTTGTAGAACTCATGTCTGGGTGGGTGCGACGGGTAAGAGCGCTATACATCCTCTTGGATTCTGTGATATGAATCCAATTTGGTTTGAAATAAGGCTTGTTTTGATTGGGGGCGGTGGCGTTCTGGTTTAACTAAAGTTTGTGTTTTTTTTTTCTTTTCACCTTTTTAATATATCAAAGAATATAAGAAAATTCTAAAAAAGAAAAAAGCCTACATGCATCATCCATTATTTCTTTCACACCCTTATTTGTTTTTGTATCCACCTTGCCCACCTAGAAAATCTTCTCCAACATACTCGTTTGTCACGACACTCCTTTGTCACTTTTTATTGCAATCACACAACACATGTACGCGCCAATTTGATTTCCTGCACCTTCACTCACATTTTTTTGCACACATCACTTAAAACCTCTCCAATCCTCTCTTTTACGTGGCAAATCTCACATCACAGTGTCTAACCATGGATCTTGTGATAAGGAATCGTTTCGCTCTTTTTCAAATTCAATTAAAAAAATAGAGAACAGTCGCTGTTAAAGTGAAGCTGATGCAAAAATGCATATTAATATTAATAAGTGAAATGATACTTTGACACAATTTTCTTATACATTCATTTCACATGTCTAACTCGTACACGTTTTTCTTTTAAATGTGATTGTGAAACGTGGAAACGAAGGGTAAAGAGAGAAATAATTCGAAGTTGAAATTGTTATCTCTTAACACAGTTGTGGCTTCATTTACGCTGTGTTTGTTCATACTGATTGAGAAGGGATGAAAGTTTATGTTAGTTTCATGGTTTTTGTGAGGATCCAAATGCGCAAGAGTTGCGGGAGAAATGAATTTGTCGTCTAGACAGTTGATTCAGGACTATGTGAGAAAGCCAGCGTATCAGGTTCAAAATGACCATATTGTCCTAGCTTTTCTAGTTAGTCATGTAGGGTTTTAGTTATTTACTCTAACGATATAATTTGTTAACAAATTATTCACATTTTAATTTATATTAAATTTAAACAATATCATCTCATTTAAAATCATTTAATCAATTAAATTTATTTATTTTGTATTTTATTTCAAATAACTACCCACAAATTATTTTAACTTAATTGGTTGATTTCAATTATTATTATTATTTGATTTAAATATCTTTTTCGTTTCATTTTCGTAGTGTTTGGTGCGGATGGTCCTTATTTTGACAAAATGTTTAAAATGGTCTTCATTTTGACCGAATGTTTAAAATTGTTTTCATTTTGACCGAATGTTTAAAATGGTTCTCATTTCCACAATTTGTGTTTTATTTGGTCCTTTTCTGTGACGCCGTTTAAATCAGTAACGGAGCACTGTTGTACAAGTAACATTGTTTGTATTACGTTGCATTGGTGTGTTATGTGTACTATACAGATGACTAATTAACGTTAACTTTTTAATTTGGGAGAAATTTTGCAATTAGGGCTTGAGTTGGATTACAGTCGCGCTCTTCATCGTTGGATGTGATTTCTTCATCTTCGTCTTTCTTAAACTCGGATTTATAGAGAAACAGCTAATACTTGTCATTTCATCGTTGGATTGCAGTCGCTTTTCATTTCAATTTTTCAATTAATCATCATCAACGAAGTAAGTGGGTTTAGGATTGTCTGGGTTGTGTTTGCTCGTAAGTTAGGGTTTTCGTAATTCTATTTTGGGTTTGTTTGTCCTTGGATTGTTGTGATGTTCTGCATGATTTCTAAATTACCACCCCTTGTGCAGTACATGTAACACACCTCAATGCAACGTAATACAAACAGTGTCACTTGTACAATCCTCTGTTACTTATTTAAACGGCGTCACAAAAAAGGACCAAATAAAACACGAATTGCGAAAATGATGACAATTTTAAACATTCGGTAAAAATGAGACATTTTAAACATTCTGTCAAAATGAGGATCATCCACAACAAACACTACAAAAATGAGGACCAAAAAGGTATTTAAGCCATATTATTTTTAACAATAATAACTCATATTCCATTTTAATATAATTATATTTTATTTTAAACAATCTAGAACAACATATAAAGGAGATTCCCTTTTTTGTGTCAACATTTCAAAATACCAATTTTACCCTTTTAATATAATAATTTATTAAATTTGTTAAAATTAACCGTTACTTTTACAAGTTTTGTATAAAATTGACTATCTCTGCTTCTTCTCTTTTTCTTTATTTATCAATGGTTATTATTTCATCTGTTCTGATATATTTACTTTATTCTTAATAAATATAATTTTAGTTTATATATTAACTTAATAGCATTACAATATTATCACCTACTAATATAATATTACGCATATGTAAAAAATGCATACACACAGACGCGATAGCGCATGTGTTTACGCTAGTTTTTGTAATAATCTTTATTTTTATCAATTGTAATAATTTTTAATTTATCAAATTCATCGTATTGAGTGACTTTCATACTTTTTTATTTCAATATTTTTTATTATATTTTCTTTAATCCAATGTTTTCGTTTCAATTTTTGCATGTAATATTTAATTGGTCTTTTATTTTATTTAATTTTGTTCAATTAAGTTTTATTTTGTGTTAAATTAAGTTTTATTTTATTTCATTTGAAAAAAAAATTTTAATTAAATTTAATTACTAGTATACTCTTATTTTGAAGACAAACAAAATTGCTTCATTCGTACAAATGGAGTCAATTGAATTAAAATTTGAAACATAAATATTAAATTAAGTACAACACACTTACATGTGATATTAATATCAGATGCCACCTATACCGTTAATCCAAATCAGAAAAAAAAAAACTAAATTGAATCTATTTATTTTTAATTGAAAAAAAAAATAAGAAAAACAAATTGAATACTACAAACAGAATTGGACGTATTTTTTTCCTAATCCAATCAATTCCTCTTTCTCTTTTCTTTCCCCCTCAAATCCATTGAAAAAGAAACACACCATTAGAACCTTCATTCATAGATGTGTTTCACTCCATATTTGGTTTGAAATAAGCTTCTTTCGTTTGGGGGCCGTGGCGTTTCGTTTAACTAAATATTGCGTGTCTTTCCACTTTTTTAATACATACAAAAAAAATAATAAGAAAAATGAAAAAAAAAAAATCCTACGAACATCCACTATTTTTACAGTTCGCAGACTTATTACAGCTCTAGTTAAGTGGAATCTAGATTAAGGGAAACCAAATTCTGTGATAATAATTGATTTACATTTTATTGCTGTTAAAGTGAAGGGTGTTAAACCTGAGCATTTTAACTTTTGGAGTCACGCTGATGCAAAAATTATATTTGACACGCCATTTTCCTTTTAAACGAAGGTAAAGAGGAAACAACTTGAAATTGAAATTGTAATCTCTAAACACAATGTTGTGGCTTCATTCATAGATTTGTTTCACTTCGTGTTCAGGGCCTTCATTCAAAGCGTCATTGTCAACCAAATTATGACTATCTTTCTGTGCCCCATTTTGGCTATTAGGGTTTAGGAAGTCAATTTTTGCGATTTTGGCACCACCTGGTTTTTCTTCCAATGAGAGTGGAGCAGAAAAATCTTGTAAGGTATTATGATGCTCCTATACCTAAACCATTTAATATAATTATTATAAATTGTTCTCATTTAAAATCACAAGCAGCACTCTCCATAACAAAAAAAAGTTATATTCATGAGGATTTAGACCTACTTGTTTTAGATATAAGATATTGTTTATGTGAATTTGACTCTGACGATGCCATTCTACTAATCCATTGAAAAATTAAGATATGAGACTTTTCTGATTATTAATACTAAAAGTCAAGACTCATGCAGCCCTTTTTTTGAGGAAAAGTAGGTACTATAAGATTTTTTTGTGTTTCAAGATTTCCGTGTAGGTGTGGTTTCAATAAGATTGTTAGTTCAAAGATACAAACGAATGTGTGAACTTAAATAAATGTTTTTTGTTTTTTTGATAAATGATAGATTCAAATGGTTAATGATGATAAATTCAACCTAAATATGGGTAAAGTCAAAATGGTTGGCCCCAAATCCCAATTGTATTGTTGAATCACCTTCGGTTTGCTTGAACATCAGACAAATTTGCCTTGACACTGCTTCCTGTTTTAATTTGTTACATTTACCATTATTTTATCTTATACAGAACTGGCACCTACTTAGCTTCGTCTCTTAATTGTTTTCACAGTGAAGCAGCTGTTCCATGTTTGTTACTCTCTAACTCTGCTACAAGTGTACAACTATACTTAAACTTATACATATTCATACAAAATGATGGAAGTATGGAAAATAACCTCCGAATCACGTCAATCAATGAAATATGAAAATTCATAAGCTTATGAACACAACCCAAAGATATAATGAAATTTCCTCTATTAGCTTTCTTAGAGTTACAATTAGTTTCACTAGCAGCCACCTTCTGTCAGTTTTGGTGTTTGAATTTTCTTGTCCATTTTTAGAGGTTTTAGGTTGGAATTGCCTCGAGTGAATAATGAATCTCTAGAGAACGATTCCTTAGGTGTTGATTGGGTGAGATCTCAATAGCTAAGGCCCAATGATGACAATCGAGATGCTTGTAACTTTTGCTTATATTCAAATCAATCTATTGCTTTAGTTGAAGGAGACGTTTTAACCCATAATATTATGAGTTTGTTGTAAATACACGTTATTTGTAATGTTGAATTGAATTTTTGATCTAGTTTGATAGAACAGCAGGTGCCAGTCTAAATATCTATTCAAATAACAAACTAGCAACGATATTACTTCCTCAGAGACTCTTCTCCTACAGATTATTCTATTTTTATGGCACAAATACTACGAATTACTCATGGCACAAACACTCCTTTCATGAAGGACCTCTTGATGAATTTGAAGCCTCTTACAAATTATCCTCCATAGACTGCTACAATAACAAGTTGCTCCTGCTGTTTGTACAAGCTAGTCATTAATAACTGAATGTTACCAAATATTAATATTGACCTGAAGGAAATTTTTGCACTATTCAACATAAAAGTATATCATAATGAGTAAGTTTACCTCTATCATCAGGTTTGTAAGCAATTCAATCATATTTACATGAAGAACACGGGTACTTGGTAAACACATAACTTATGAAACAACCACAATAATACAAATAAATAGCCTACCTATAGCTTCCCATTACTTAGCAGCAGGTAACATGAATCTAAGGCCAAATTCTATGCTATATCTTTAACATCTAGCAAGCCATACAAAGGATTAAAAGTTTGGCCGTCATAATCCACAAAGGATTAAAACTAACATTGATGGACCCATGAAAGAGCAAACCAAAATTAAAACTGCAGAGTACAAATTTCATTCGACAGAATCCAAGTCCAAAAATAACAGGAACATAAGTTGAACACTTCGAAGACCGAAGAGATAACAGGTCATTATTGTGTTTTTAATTCATAATTTTTAATCTTGAAAAGTAAAGACAAAGAAAACTCCATTAAGTATACGAGAGCACAAATCATTATACATGCAGGGCCAGAAATACCCGTCATGATACTTTACCTTTCACCAATAAAGACAACAAAGAATGCAACTTTGGTCAATTGTATGATAGCTGATATCTCGTCGACCCAATTTTCATTGGTCGAGTTTGTTTCAGAAGACACCTTTCTGCTTTTACCATAACTAGCCTCAAACTCTTTAGACTTGGCAGCAGCTTTCTGAAGCACATAAGTTGGAAGTCCTCCTAAAATAAAAATAATTTGCTGCATGATAACATTGAATTTGTTATATACAACAGAAAATGAGGCATAGCACATTCGTAGCAAATAGTATAATCAACAGACTGATTTAACAGTTTTCCAATACTATCCAGAAGTCATGTACAGACACAACTCATTTTGATAATATATTGAGATAGTCAACCTCATGTTTAAGCTTAAAACCAAAAATTAGTGAACTGCAGATGTTGGATGAGAACATGCTCACTACCACTGTCAGGTTTGTCTACTCTAAATTTAGTAAACTTTAGAGGGCCAGTGCAAGGATATGCATGTTGACATAAATAATTAATTCAGTGTTCTTACCGAACAATATTAGAGTGATATGATTGAATTGAATTATATGTTCATAAATATATGATGCAGCATTCACAATTGATTGACAGACATAAAAGAAAGTTTATATAAGATCTTTGTCATACACTGATTTGGTAACAAGTTATACACGATAACTGGAAATCAATGCTTGACAAAATAAATATGGCACTAAAGGCGGTAAAATAAAAGAAAGCTCCCCTGACTTTAGATTCCACTTTCAGCTCTGCGTGTAAGTGAAGATGAATACTTGACCAAATAAATCAGCATCCCAGTTCAAACATAAATCACAAAATCTAACCAAATAGAACATATCAGCCATCTTCAACAGAAAACTTAGCACTAACAAACAACCATGATACATTTTCAAGCTTCTTGGAAATTGCTCGAAAGCTACATTGAGGAGCTACAAAGGAAAAGGAAGCAATAATAAAGAATAAATAAATGAAATTATAATAGACAGAGTATAAAGAGAAAGAGAAAACAACAAACATAGACAGAGAACTGAATGAACAGTTGCACGTCATTTTCAGTTGCCCATTGGACCAATATATTAGCTCTTAATACACACATCGAGAAGGTGGATTAAATTGAACACAGTCAAACACAACAATCTCGTTCTCACATATACGATACTTAATACCAACAACTTAAATTTTTTAATACAGACACCAATAATTTTCGTTTGACCTTATTGGTTTATCAAAAACAAAAACTGTTAACATATTTTCTTGCTAAGAATAATATTTAAGACAACGCAGGAACTTTCGTCGTACACGACTACAAATCCGTGCACGTGTTGTGTATTAGGTATGGAATTGCCCTACATTGCATCTCTGACCACTGAATTTCTCTCTTATAAATGAAGCACGTAATGTAGGTTTTCACAAATTGGAAGGGAGAGGAAAGCGATGAAACGTTGCGAAATGGTGTTCGAAACAACAACAAGGGGAGGGTGCAAGGAGCACCCACACGATAAGCAATCACCTGGTGTTTGTTCATCTTGTTTGAGGGAAAAACTCTCGCAGTTATACAGCACCAACCCTATTATTGACCCTCTTTGTTTTTCTCCTCAATCGCCTGCATCTCCTCATCAATCTTTTTCTTCGAGTCGCGGTGGTGGCCACCGTAAACCACGGTTCCGGCGAAACGCTTCGCTGGTGGCGGCGGAATCTGGTTCGAGCGTGCAGGGCTTGAACTTGAAGAAGAGCAAGTCGCATGCGTTTGGTTCGAAGAGCAGAGGGAGAGAGAGGGATGTGAGTGGAAGGAAGAAAGATGGGTTTTGGTCAAAGGTGCTCAAACTCAAGATAAGAGACACGCGAGACTCCATCGTCACTTCTAAGACCTCAACATGAACGAAACAGGTGGTGAAGATCATTGTGGTTATTGATTATTTTTTGTAAATTTAAAAGTTTGAATATATGTCGTGTAAATTTAAAAGTTTAAAAGTTTGACTATCAT
This sequence comes from Vigna unguiculata, assembly GCF_037176805.1. Taxonomy (NCBI): domain Eukaryota; kingdom Viridiplantae; phylum Streptophyta; class Magnoliopsida; order Fabales; family Fabaceae; genus Vigna; species Vigna unguiculata. Next base: position 48,201,686 of record NC_140792.1, read on the forward strand.
CGTGGTTGTTCAGCCCATTAATTCATGACCCAATAAAATAATTTTAATCCATAACAGAATCTTGGACCCAAAAAGGCTTGCAGAGGCCCGTTGGGCCTTGAGTGAAGAAGAGAACAATACAGAATTTCTTACAGTCTACTATTCTTCAGTCTCTAAATATAAGAAGTTGTTTTCATTTTTCTATAAAACTATTTCTAATTATTTTTTACCGAAATAATTTTTCTATAAATTTTTTTCTCTCTTGTGAATATTGAAGAAAGGAGTTTAGTTTTAAAAAAAAAAAAATTCGTTACCTCTGTATTCATACATTAAGGACAATTTCTAAACTTATTAAAATTATAAAAACTGAATTTCTTATAAATAAATGAACTATTTTCTTAATAAATATGAATTTATTTTAAATATATTGTATTCAGGGACATATTAAGTAATAAAATGCGCTTTCAATTTCACCTTTTTACTTGCAAATATAATATAAACCGACAAGGCCAATTTATTTACGTTATTAGCGTTACATTTTCAACTAGTTAGTTAGAAACCTTATCGACATGTGTTTTAAAATAAATAAAAGTTAACAAGAATATCATATGTGATGCTTTTTAATTTAATTTAATGACAGTGTAAGTTTTTTCAATTGCTAATGTGAATATTGTTTACTATATAAAATATTTTATTATACGTGTCGTGTTTTGATAAATACTAAGGATGTATTTAAATGAGTGTTTCAACGTAAATATTTGTTCATAAATTATAATTATCCTATGTATAAATAAGTCAATGAGTAGGAATTTTATAACTTATGTATATGTTTACATGACAAAGGCCCTTATTACCTTAACACATGCATGAAAAAATATGTAAAATTGACGAATATAGATAAACGTTGAGTAATATTTGTCTTGATTTCAGGATGTCTCTGTTTGTGGATTGGGATTGATGGAATGGACAAAGGGCAAAGGACAAATGAGAATCTTTTCAGTACGTGGAGGATAAGTTTAAGTTTGAAGAAAAAGGATGTGATCTCACCCAGAAAAACAAAAAGAAAATGGAAGAATATAAAAAATTAAAATATATTATGTAGGTGGGGACCACAATTCAAGGTGGACTGATCCGCATAAAATAAAATATACAGGACGGATTGGGAGGTTGAACTTATTAGACTCCATAGGTCCATCCCGCACATACCCACAACCCGCACAAACTAAAGGTAAGGTTGGGCGGGTTATTTTGCTGGTTCGTTTATGAAATTAAATTTTTTCTTTTTTCAATCCATACATCATTCATCGTTTATAAAATTAAATATTCTTCTTTTTTAATCCATTTATCATTTATCATGTTGTTTATGTGAGTTTTTTATTATTATTATTATTATTATATATAATCATTGTATATAAGATAATGATTTTAGTTCTCGGATCTGAAATATATTTTTGTGCATTTTTAAGTTAACAAATTTATACTTACTAGCGTACACACAGGTGTTGTCGCGCCTGTGTGTACGCATTTTTTAAATATAGCGTGATATTATATTAGTAGATGATGATAATGTAATGTTTTAAGTTAATATATAAAATAAAATTATATTTATTAAAAATAAAGTGAAATATATCGAAACAGATGAGAGAATAACCGTTGATAAATACAGAAAAAGAGAAGAAGTAAAGATAGACGATTTTTTAAAAAAACTTGTAAAAGTGACAGTCAATTTTCAAAAATTTAATAAATAATTATATTTTAAAGGGTAAAATTTATATTTTGAAATGTGAACACAAAGGAGAAAATCCTCTTTATATAGATTTTTAAAGTGACATGTTACTATTGTACTTTAACTATAATATTAATATTATTTTTTTTATCTGTAAAACTAATTAAAATTATTTTAATAAAAAATAATTATTAATTATGAAAAAAAAATATTGCTCATTATAAATGCGGATCAAGACACAACGGGAAAAAAGAGTTACTAAATGATTACACGTGAGGTAAATTTGATTTATATATGTTGTATTATTTTTTTCAGTGGAAAAACGATTTAGAAGTTGATGTGAAAAAGATGGATTGGTTAAAATTTGGAAAGGTGTTTTGTTTTTTTGCATTTCGCTTTCAGGTGTGTGTGGTGTAATTTGTGGACATGAGGTTTTGGCAACCCTGTTTTATGACATGAGTCTACTTCCCACCAACCATGTCCATCAACAACCTCCAAATACTTTTTTCCCCTCTATTATATTAACTCCCCAACTTCCAACTTAAACCTTCTGTTAATTATACGAAGATAGTGGTATATTATTTTGTTGTCTAAAGTTTATTAAAACCAGTAACGGTTAGCGACGGTTAGCAATTCAAGTATGAGTCTAAGTCTCACATCGATCAAAAATGAAAAAATAGAACACAATATAAGAATAAATATCCATAAACTCATTGTCTTAATGTTTAATATTTTAAATTGAAAGTAGTATTAGTGTCTTATGTGATTAGACTTAGATCTCATTAGTGTCATAAACTTTTTTTCATATAATAGAATATTGTATTATGAACAAAATATTGTGAAGTAAAATAGAAATTTAAGGTTTATGGTAGAAAGTTAGAACGTTAGAGTGAGTTGGAACTCATTCTTAGATAAAAATGAGTAAATTAAACAATAAATAAGTAAAAAAATTCATAAATCTAAGATTTTAATGTTTTGGGACCTATAAACTTATATTTTACAATTTTATATGGTGTCTAAATTTTATATAGACTCGTATATTTAAAGAGAAAATTTCATATATTATAAACGTTCTCACATGTACTAAAGTAGTAACTTAAAGGAAGTTAAGTAATTCATAAATAATGTCTATATATTGTACTAATAATTATAATTAATGGAAAGTATTACTTGTCTCCAAATTTTCATAAAAAAAATGTGTTTCGTCTCTAAACTAAATTATAAATATTTAGTCTTGCACTTTATGAAAGTAAGGTAATACGTTCTCCCAATAAACGACGATAAGAGATATTTTACATGTCTCTCATAAAGTATAAAAACAAAATTCTTTATGTTTTAGTATGGGAGAAAAACACAATTTGCTATAACAATTAGGGACAAAAATTATATTTAAACTTATAATCATTTAACTACATAAATCACACAACAAACATCTATAAGAAACTTCATAATTTGTTTGAGATAAAACTCACTTTAATAGAATTGATAGTTAGAAAAATCATGCTAAAAGGTAATAAAAGCTCATAGTTGATTTCACAATGGTCGAACCATAACTTTTCACTGTATGATAAATACTTCTTAAATATTTGGTTTCTGGGGCAATATAAACAAATCACCACATTGTTTTTGAAAAACTTAGCATATCTTAACAATCAAACTTCTTAAATATTTTGTTTTTGGGACAATATAAACAAATCACCACATTGTTTTTGAAAAACCTAGCATGTCTTAACAATCAAAACTGTTAGTGTCTACCACCAAGTTCATGATAAACTTAATATTCAATTATGTAAGTTAAATATAAAAGGTGTATGAATTTGACCGTAAAGATAACCTTCATAAATATATCAAAGAGATTACGATATATTGAGATCCTTGTCAACTTAATAAAGTCTTGAATAATTTTTTTATAGAGTTGTCAAAATGAATTGTCCTGGTTCGACCTGTCTTACTACGAGTTGGTGACTTAGTGACTCAATCTAACTTGACTTACTTATTAGTGAGCTCAAGAAATTTGAGTCCAGTTGAACCCACAGGTTGGTGGATTAAACGAATTTGCTTACTTAATTAAAAAAAATTACATTTGTTTTCTCTTAAATCTAACACTTTTTTAATATGAAACCAAAAACTAAAAAGTCAAAACCTATCTCAGAAATTTATTTTTTCTTATTTTAGACAACAAATAAATCATTTTCTCAATAAAACTAAATCATAATTATAAATAAAATCTAAATAACTTCAAAAGTTAATTCAATATATTCATCTTAAAGCTTAAACTTCTATATAAACAAAATACAAATGTAAAGAGTAAATGAAGTGTCATAGATATAGACCTCTCTCTACCAAAATTTTAAAACAAAACAAAAACATTGTTTGTATTTTAGGCTCTATAAGATTAAGAGTGTAGTATTTTATTTTATTTTTTATATTTAGATTGGTAAGTCAATCCGACTCATTATGGATTTAACTTAAATAAGTTAAATTCTTAATAGATCGACTTATTTTTGAAAGATGCTAAAATTCACATAATCTTTTTAATTTAACACGACTCGAAACCATAATAATAGACTGTGTTGACTCACAGGATTAATGATTCTTGATGACTCTAATTTGTAACAATTTTATCAACATGTTTGGTTTGTTGAAGGTACCATTTAATTATTTTTTAAATTAATTGAAAAAATATATAAGTAAGTATTACTCACACCGATCTTAAAACCCTTTTAAATTAGAATAGAGAGATGTTTGTAGTGATTACTGTGCATTTTTTCTTGACGTCACTTTTCATTCTTATGGACAAATTTAGCAACTTAATGGCGCCTTACTGTCTTTGCACGGTCCTTTTTTAACCCACGTTACGACACCGTTAGGCCCACGTTCTGGCCCACCTTCGGGCTCTACTACCAAGTGCTACTTTTTTGTGGGCTCCACTTAACGGGTATCTTCTTTTATATGTTTTTCCTTATGATTTCTTAGGATCCTGTTTCAGAGGTGCTCGTAGATCCAAATGTCATTTCCTTCAAAGATTAAATGACATTTAGTTTTGTTTAGATTAGATTAATACAAAGAAAAAGAGTAAATTATGCCACTCATTCTTAAAGTTTGACAAAATTACATAAAAACTAATTCTTCATTTACACTTATATTAATATTCCTTTGATTATATGTTTTATTTTTATATGAGTTATTTACTAATTTCAGTTACTAAATAATATAAAAAAATATTTTTTATTTTTTTATTATAATTATTAATTTTTGTTTTGGTAAAAGAAATTATTATCTCTCAATTGGTAAAAATTATTATCTTATCATATCTTTAACTATTTATTTATTTTTTTATGTGATTTCATTGGCCTATAAAATTGTTTCCATTTTATTATTAATTTTAATATTTTTATTTGTTGTTTATGTTTATCATGTATAATACTATTTTGATATTTTATATATTAATTTTTTTTACTCTTTATTATACGTGTAATTTTATCATTATAATTGTACAAATATATTTTATTTACTGTAATATAATAATTCATTGTAACTAACATAATTTTTTTATCACCATCTAACATATATTGATGTTAAAAGATGAAAGATTTATGTTAAATTTCAATTGTTATTAGTTATCTCTGTTTTTGTGTGATTTTAAACAAATCATGTATCAAATTTTTTATTAATGACAAAAAACAAAGATTTCATTATAATTTAAAAACTAAACTAAACATACATTTAAAATTTTTTTAACATACATTTAAAATAGTTTTTAATTTAAATATTTGTTTTTTTTAACGTACTTTTAAAATTTATCAACCAGGTAAGATTAACGTTTACAATTTTGATAAATGTTTTGTCTCTTATTAAATTTTATTTGGTCTTTTAATTTAAAATATATATAATTATAATTTTTTATCGTATTTATTTATTATTTTATAAAAATTAATTAATGATATTATCTTTTATAAAAATTATTTTAAATTAAAAAAATAGTATAAACTATTATCTTTCTTCAGTCAATATTATATAACTTTTTTCGTTGAAAAATATCATCCTTTCCGTTTTCTGAAAATAACACTTTCAAACAAATACTTTTTGAGCTTGTGGCTGTGAAGAGTCAACAAGTCCTCGTTAATAGGATTAAATATCGAAATGTAGATAAAGAAAAAAAAAAATGCCCTTTGATTTAAAAAGCATATGCTTGACTCTCTAAGATTGCAATTAGACATGGCATCCATTCAAATTAGATTTTTTTTAGAACAATGAAAGTTGAAGTTAATAAATTTTTTATTAAAAAGTTAAAACTACAATTACATTTTTTTTTGTGTGATTAAAGTGGATGAAAAAGGCTAAATAACAAGGGTCATTTAATTTAGTTTGGCAAATGTTTCTTGTGTTTCATTTTTACTTTTAAGAAAAAAATAACTTTTTTTTTGTAATTTATTCATTCTTTTCGATAGCTTATATGAAAATTAATATTTAAAAAAATATCAATGTTTTGACTTCTCTCTCTCTCTCTCTATATATATATATATATATATGTAGATATAAATCTTTTAAATTACGAAATCATGAGATCAAGTAGTCACAGATCTATTCTTTGATCGTATGTTACATTTAATTGAGGATGAGTTAAATTTTTAAGATTGAATTGGGGCTTTAAATTTAAAATTATCAGTTAAAAAATACATTGTTAAAAATGAAATATATTCACCATCACTGAAAATATAATTAATGTAATTTTTCATATTTAACCTGTTTAATAATATGAGAACAATCCATTTTTAAGTCGTCCATTTTGTTTTTTTGCATTCGTAAAATGAGCTTACATGTTTCGACGAAGATAAAAAAACACAAAAATGAAAGGAAATATAGTAGAACAAGAAAAACAATCCATGTTTTTTTAGATCTTTAATAAAGACGCTTGCAATAAATAAAAAAAAAAAAACTATTGTTTACACATTTATAAAAAGAAAAATCTAACTTAATCTAATAAAAATCCCATCATCTATATATATATTTTTGTTAATAGGAGACTTCATATACAAAAGTTATTTTATGTTGAGAATATTGAACATATAAGTAAAGGAAATATAGTAACGAGTATACGATAAATTTATCTAATTTATTATAATCTTTTAAATAAATTTTAAATTTAATTAAATATCACCAAAATAAACTTAATAAATAAAGGTTATATTTGTTTTCATATGAAAATTACATTTTATGAAACATAATATATATATATATATATATATATATATATATATATATAATATTAAACTATATCAATCAAAATTAAATTAGTTAACTTATTTATATAATAAATTTTTTTAAAAAGACTAGCGAACGTATAAGCAATGTCGCGCCTGTATGTTTGTATTTTAATTTTCAAAAAATTTAAGTTAAGATTAATAACAAATATATAATTAATTTTTAAAATAATTGTTAAATGAAAATTAAAAAAAAAAAAAGATATGTATAAAATGAGTTTTTGAAATAATGGTTTAAGACAAAAGAAGTTTTTAAAATAATGGTTTAAGATAAAATAGGTTTTTAGAATAACAATTAAAAGTAAATTATTTATAAAATAATTAAAGATAAAATTGGTATTATAAAATGTGAACACATAAAAGGAAATTATCTTTATATATTGTTATAGATATAAGAACCTATAGACGTTATATATTTAAAAAAACTTATTGATAAAAAAATAATCATAATATATTAAACAATAATCACTCTTTAATCAAAATCTTTAAATGTTTGTCTTCAAAATTCGAAGCTAATATGACATAAATATATTAAATTTGCACTTGGATGAATGTTTTCTAAATTTTTACTATATTTTTCATATTTATTTATTTTAATAATCAAATTTTGGCAATGTGCAAATTTTATACTTATTTAATGCTTATTAAAACTTATAAACTCAAAGCTTTAATTATGCATGGGCAATTTAAAACATTCCATTTTACCGTCCAGCTTACATGCGCCGGTATATGTTATCACTTAGTTCTAGTGACTAAATAATTTTTTAAACGAGAATAGTGGTTTTGTAGGTATGCATATTGAATAGTTAGATTTTTTTATTTTTTATTTTTATGTTTTATGAAATCTTATACACAATGTTAATAAAACTAGAAGTAGATGTTATCCTCTTAAATATGACATTCAAAGTAACAATGTCTTTAACACAAAAGTATTCTTTAACTTCATTTAACTTTTAATTTATGTCTAAAAGTAAAAATATTTAATTTAAAAAAGTGTGATAAAATATTTATAAAGAATTAGTAAAAATAATTTACATTGAATATTTTATTTTTAACATAAAACAAATCAGATCATCACGTAGAAATAACATGAATAATTCGTTTTATGTAGAAAAATAAGAAATTCAATGTAAATTTTCATTTTGTTTATCATTTTTCTGGTTCTCTTCCTCATCTCATATTGAAAATGCTTTTACAAATCAGGATTTGTTCTTTGGTAATAAAAATAATGCTAGTTTAGTGATTTACTTTTAAGTTGTTGTTGATTATGCTTCATTATTAAAATTTGATTGTTAAACTTTATTCTTTCATCTGTGACCATGATTAATTATAAAAAAAATTCAATCAAAACTTTGCATCACTTATAACTAATATATATGTATTACAGCTAATTTCAACAGCATTTTTGAAATTTTAGTTCAATATATAATTGCTGTTTGGAGACAACACAACTCAAATGTTAGAAGAAAAGTATCTTTTCAAACCCAAGTGAAAATTTGGGTGATAGAAACAAGTATTTTAAAATTCATGTGTAATTTTATTTGTTCGAATCTGTGTTAACATTAATCAATTATAAGAAATAAAAGAAATATATTAATGAACTCTACAAAAATATTGACTGAACTTTCAATCTAATTTACATGTTAATTAAAACAAATTAGTTAATCATTTTGAAAAAACTAATTAAACCTAATATTAATGTAATCTACTTCTAAAATGACATAAGATACACAATTGTTTTTTTTTTCTACTGGAGTAAGTTTTACAGAATGAGAGAAATGAAATTTTTATTTCCGTTGAATTTATTTTATTTTAGAAATTTTTGGTCAAGTTTGATAAAAATTTTGAAAATTAATTTGCAAAAGAGGTAGTGAAGCGAGCCATGACTGAAAGTGGTTTAGCCGAGTGAGTGAGTCGGCATAAACGGCTCACATGACCTTTCAGTGCATGCAGCAGTGCCAGGGACTTCAGATGTGGACGTGACTAACATTTGAAAATTGTTTAATTAATTAATTAATTAGAAATAGAGCATGATTAATATACAAATTATAAAAATTAAAATAAGGATTCACTTTTCAACGTCATGGCCCCACTCTCGATATACGACACATACCAAACCCATTATTTTAATCTAATAATCTAAAAAATGGAGGAATGACCATCTCTGTCAACTTTTTTTTTTGTTTAACCTAAAAAAGATAGAAAAGAAAAACAATTTTTTTAAAGAAGGAATATTAAAATGGAATTGATATCAAGGTTTTATTTTATTTTTTTCTAAGATTGCAGTTAACAAGATTTAGTTTCCTTTTGTTTATTTTTATTTATGCAAACTATAATTATTTTTTAGTTTTTTAACAGCAATCATATTTTTTATTTTCAATTTAAAAAATATTATACAGCTTACATGAAAATGTAAAATTCTCAAATAAAATTGGTAAATTAGATATTACAATTTGAAATATGGTTGAATATGCTACAATTTGTAATTATCAAATTTGTTACAACATGAGTAGAAATAACTCTATGTTTGTGAGTTATTGGAGTTTGAATTATTAATCACTAGTTTAGTGTTTAATTAATATTGGTTTTAATTTGTGCCATTTTTAATATGTTTTTTTCTTTTAAAACACACATTTTAGAATTTAATATATATATATATATATATATATATATATATATATATATTTTTAAATAAGTATCGATTTTTCATCAAATCAAGTTTGAATGGGAGTAGTGAGGAATTTGATTCGATTCATAGACTATAATGAGTTAACCGATGAAAGTTTGAATTGATGAAATTGTTGGCTTCTAAATGTTTTAAGACAATGAAAGTTTGATTTGTGTAGTGTACTTTTGAATCAAACCTCCAATTTTAAAGTCTCGGTCAACGTTTCATTACATGCGTTTTACTTGGATCGGCCGGTCCAAACAATTTTACTATCTATATTGAATATTCAATATACAAAGAAAAAAAAAATAAAGTGATGCTATAAAATGTAACTTTTAATTAAATATTTTTTTCTTATTTTAAAGTGTTTTTAATCCAAGAGAGAATAAAAATAATAAAAAAACAGATACCCAAATTATTTTAAATGAAAGAAAACAAATAAAAAATTATATTTATCTTGTTTATACATTACAATTTTTTTTCTCGATTTGAAAAATTTTCGATATAAAACATAAATATAAGAAAATCTAATTGTTTAAACCAACCATTAAACACATTATATCTCATTGAACTAGGTTTCAGATATCTGTGTACAAAAAAGAACACAGATGAACACATTATGTCAATCCAAAAGAATAAAACACCATCTATATGAATAAATTATGATCAGCTCAAAATCTAAATATATATTTTCACAATTTTTACCTGAAAATTTTAGTTAAAGTGTAGATATTTGAGTCAGTTACAAGGTAAAAAAAGAAAAGTTTGCGAGATAAACCATGAAACATATATAAAAGAAACTTTCTGAGTTATCCAGAACGCCATTAATGGCATTAAATTACAGAGAAGCTTATTCTCCTTGGCATTGAGATGCAAGATGAGTGATGACCCACCAGAAAAAAAGAGTTGAAGTGGTCCAAGTTACGTGGCACTGTAGCCATGACCAATGAAGAAGATGAAAAGGCAATAAAAGAGTGAAGAATAGAAACAGTGACGGTGGTCAAGTATGAACGAATGAATGAATGTGTGTTGGTCGCTTTCATCATTCATGAAACACTGGCGTCTGCTTCCTTCCGTTTTTTCTAATCCATTCCTCGCCTTTCGTACTATCCCTGTCTCCGACCCACTTGCATGCTTCGTAACAACACCTATTGCTTCATTCTTTTCCTGTTTTTCCCAATACCAAACTCAATTTTTAACAAACATAACTCAAACCCAAGGGATATTCACTGACTTATGCGCAGTACCAACTTCTATTTTCAGTGCACATAACTCAATTTCATTTGTACTCTCAAACAGGGAAAACATGTTAATTAAAAGGACTCTCTCAAGTTGTTAAACACAGACAAAGTTGTCTAATGTTGGCATCAGAACATAAAAAGAAAACATGTTTTTTTTTTACAGATTTCTAAATAAGTTTCTTGACAATATTGGTCTGGTTTATATTTATATACACTTATATCTTAGTTTGGTAAATTTTCTTAGTTTTTAATGAATTGACAATGTTGTCATTTATATATGGCTGCAGTAGAACGATTATGCATGACCAGTGCATGTCAGCATTTAATCTAGAAGCAACTCACATAATGAGCATTAAAGTGAACATCACAACCACTCCCGACCCCACAAAAAATTGAAATTTTATATGTAGCCATTAGTCATACTGGTTACATATAATAGTCGCAACAACATTTAGCCAGCTAAGATATATATAACTTATATCTCATCCCAATTTTTTCTCCTCTAAAATATATAATTAAATATCATTTTACCCATTTCTTTCAATTAGTAAAGAAAATAGAAAAAAGTTTCTTGGTTGACACCATGCTAAAAAAAATAAAATAGAAAAAATGAAGTGTGTGTATTACTTAGAATTTCAGAATTAATACTCAATATAACAGTGGCATAATCAAAGTGCGCATGCACTCCTTTCTTGGTCCCTCATGTGATCTTATTCATGATTGAACATCAACTCTTGTTGTGTATAAAAAACTGAAAGAGAGTCTTACGAATATAGTGGATATATAGTGGACATGGAAAAAAAAGTTTTCACAATCATTTTCTTATTTCTTAGCCTAAACTCCCTACAACCTAGTTCCCCATCATGACCTATTTCAATAATACCTTCATCAACTATATATATAATCCATTTAACGTCCCTCGTAGTCTATGAATCCTACTACTCAAAAAATATATGCCATAAATTAATGAAAACCAACTTATAATATTCTCAAGCCGTACCCCCACATGCATGCATCTATTTTTTCAATTATTTATGCACACTAACGAAAAACGAAACCATTAATCAAAGTGTGGTGGTGTTTTGGAAAACACTAATGCTGAATACATATATTTTTTAAAAAAAATATATGAATTAATTAAAAGGTATTATTATTACTACTGGTGAAAGCAGAGGAAACTATAATATGAAGCTAAAATATATTTATAATTATGACCTAGTAAACAGTATTTACAAACACTTCCCAGCAAAGAATTGAATGAGTTTTTGAATTATCTATGCAAATTAATGTGTAAATATCAAACACCCTCCTACATAGAAGAAAAAAGAAAGAAAGTAGAAGGTTGTGGTATTATTACTCGGTTGCAAGAAGAAAGTGGAGCATGCTACCTTAGATGTAACCTGCCCCAAAATAAAGAGGAAAAGTGTTAAGTGGTGATATATATTAATTGTTAATGGAGAGGTTTTGCAGAAGTGGTGGGATAATAGAAAACAAAACATCCACCAATTGGACATTTTAAAAGTGAAAATGAAGAAGCAAACAAGATGAAGCACCTGAAAAGAGGGAAAAGAGAAACAATTATTCGTATTCTATGTTTCTTTAGTTTGTGTTAAGAATATTCTCTGATCACATAAAAATGGTGATCAAAGTTTGTGTGCTGAACTCATATCTACCAATTTATTTGTCTCTGTGAGTAGGTGGTAATTAACCGTATGATACAATTTGCACCGAAGAAGAAGAAGAAGGCGTATAGAAAAGTTAAATTGAAATGCAGAAGCAGAAGAGATATTTGTATTGTATGTGTGTGAAGTGTGAAGTGATGAAGTTGATTCGGTGCGTGCGTCCAAACAGAGGGTTTGTCCCAATTTCTACGTGACGCTGACCCTTTGAATGTGACATATTGAATCTACTCAAAGGATGGGATGGGATCCATATCACATGCCTCTACCAATAAGCCATCCAAGACAGGACCCACACACACAGATGCTGGGGACCATGTTGTTTCCTTCTTCTGAGAAACATGTTCGGTTACAAAAGTAAAATGTAATTTTCATCCTTATTTGAAAAACCAAAAGTGTTTCATTTAATTACCCACAATACCATTTGTTCTTTTGCAAAAATGTTAAGCGGTGTGTGTCAGTGAGTTTGTGATGATTCGGGTGGGAGGGACCACGGGTGAATATTTGGACACTGTGAAGCGGTCCCTTCACCGTACACGTGTATGATGAGTGGGAGTGTACTTGGCTTATCCTACGCACGATCACGAAAGTTAGCACCGCGGCATGTGCGTGTCTGCACCGTATATCAGAGGAAAGCCAGCGGGGTTTCCGAGTGAGCACACGTCATGGAAGAGCCAACCACAATAAAATTGTTTTTTTGTTTTTTTCTATTTCTCCTTTTCAGAAAAAAGAAGATCAAACAAGAAAAGCAAGATCAAATGCTTTTGCACAAAACAGATCCACAACCTCCCTCATCACCTGCGAATTTTAATTCGATGTTAGGTTATTTGTGTTCATCCTTTGTCATGCTTTCTGTTGTCTAAAAATTAAATCCACTTTTAATATTTATAGTTTCCTTAATCAGTTTAGACCAAAATTAAACAATTTTAATAGTTAATGTAATGTATGGGTCGCAAGATCGGTCATGTTTAATTCTACACTTGAAAAAATTAATATATAATAAAATGTGTTAGAAGTTTTATATGAAATAAAAATAAATAAAGTTATTAATATATATAAATAGAAGAAATTTATTTTGGAAAACTTCACAATGAATTATCAAAGTACAATCTTATTTTCAATCGTAATAAAAGCTGAGATATGCTATTAAATGCTTTTGTTGATATTTTAGATAAACAAATAACTGATATTAGTCATATCAACACTAAGTATCAAGGATTTTTAATTGTAATTGATGACATGCAAGAACCTCCATATAATTTTTAATACCTTCACATAACCATACATTATTTTATGAAAAAAAAAATCATATTTTTTTCCTAAACCTTTTTTATGAAAACATTTGTCCCAACAGCATCTTAGTATTTCAAGTATCTTTGTATAACTAACTATATTTAAATTATCCTGAATTTAGAGTTAAAATATTTACTTTAGTTAATGACGAGTGATGCAAGATTGAGATTTCATTGAAGTTGTTATTGTTTTTGTGATGTTGTTCTTTATTGTCTTATTCGGTGTTTTCGATCAAGTTTTCGAGGATGTTGGTCTTGAAATTTATATACGAAAGATACAATATATTTTGACATTTAAGTCGGTTATCATTTTAACTAAAATTATACGAATTACTAATAAAAGGATTTCAACTACCTTGAAATCTTTATTTATAAGGTCTTTAATAGTTCTATCTTTTGATGAATCTAATTGTGATCCAATCTAATCACTCGATAATCCTTATTATAAAAATAAATCGATTATTTTTTCTTTTAATAGGCATAAATCAAAATTATTACTTTAATCATTTAATCATTGATAGACTAATTTTTATATCATCCACATTTTCGGAATTTAGATGTTTCTAAGCTGTTTTTTAATATTTTACACATATAAATCAATATGCAAAAAATATCTTTTTTTTTTTAATTTCAATATATTAGAAAATAAAAACAAATAGTCTTTAATATGAAACCAAATTTACAAAAATAACTAAAATTTATTTGTCATTCTAACTCAACTGCTATTCATTTTTTGTTTTTAGAGTCGTTATCACGACTTTAATAAATAAAATTTTATTTAAATTGATGCGCCGCTCAAATAGGTTTTGGATCTGATACTGAATTTTTTAGACAAAATCACCATTATTCCAAATAGATGAGTACACACTAAAAATAGGAAAATCACGGATAGAGATTCTTGGTTCCTTAATTATTAAACTTATTGTTAATGTTTACTATAGTTGAAATAATATGTAGTATAAGGTTGTAAATAAATAAAATAAAAAAAAAAGCTCTAATGTAATAAGATGTAGGTTACGAAACACTAGAAAGCTGCGGCTCCCGTGAGACACGATTATTCGGGATCCAATCATCTGGCACTTCTTTTAAGGCACCTTCTCTTTAATCATCTTTTGTCTTTTCGTTTTACCGTTGGATTTGGTGAAGGATCTTATAATCGATGTACGTGAACAAATCAACAAATCAGAGCATGTTTTTCATTTTTCATTTTTAACCAACCTTTCAGTAATAATAATTATTAATTACTGCAATTTTTTTAATTTTTCCCTAGATTTTGTGAGGTAGTGACACTTCTTTTTCACACGAAACAAAATGAGATTATTTGGGGAAGAGTGAAAAATGAAAGGTGAAAATCACGAGGCATTCCAAAAGAACGAACAAATATGTTCAAGAGTTAAGTAAGAAGATAATAAATATTATGTAAGGAGTTAATTTTTGTGTTTTATTTAATTTAGTCTCATCAACATTTTTTCATCCAACAAATAATAACATCGTTAAAAACTATTAATTATTTTAACTTACGTATAATAATATCATTTATAAAAAGTAATGACATTAATTAACTGATAAAGTGATATATAACAGTATTTTAAAGTTGAAAAATTAATAAAATTACTAAATTAGACCAAATAAACGAGTAATGAAAAAAAAACAGTTAACCATTATGTAGTATATAGCATAGTAGCAAGTCATAGTAAAGATATATTGATAATTGAATATATAATTACATCAAATTACTATTTACAGAAATAAATTGTTATAAATTTCAACTTTCTCTCTATATTTTTCTTGTATTTCATTTTAATCAAATTCTTTTCTATTTTTTTCACTTATCAACTTTTTATCCTTCTATTTCTTTTGTTTCGGTTTAAAGAAAATAAACAAAAAATAAAATTAAAAAAAGTTTAACATACATTTTTTATTCTCAAACTATTATAAGAATGTATGTTTTATCTATAAAACATATTTTCAAAATATCAATAAACAATATTATAAGTAAACTGTAATATAAACTTGAAGAATATTTGTTGAAAATAATGTTTTATATAATTTTCATAAAATTTAAGAATGAAATAATTTAGTTTAAAAAAATATAATGTTTTAATAATACTTTAAAAAGGGAAAAGTATTTAAAGTTGAATAAAATGTTTAAGTAATTGGTAGAGTAAAACAAATAAGTTTTTAAAATTATATAAGATAGTTGATTGAATGAAAAAAAAAAAAAAGAGAATTGCAGAATTTCTATACTCCTTCTAAACCCTAAATTTTATACATTTAAAATCAATTTCTAAAATTAATTTATGTTATTTAAATAACCTCTCTCTCCTCTACTTTATTTACTTCTCTCTACCAAAGTGGGTAAAGCAGACAAAATTATGGGTGGAAACGCAGTAGTTGTTGTAAGAAAGAACAGACATTTGAGTTGCTGCTTTGTTAATAGGTTCAGGTGAGTCACGGACCAAATATACTTCCTCCTCGTACAAATAAAGACACGGTTTTACTAAGTACTTTAAGCCCCAACAATACAATAACCCTCTTCAAATAAATAAATACCCTTTCTTTTTCATCACGCTATATTTCCTCATTAATTATGTGTTTAATCAAAAAAGAACAACTAGGGCAACAAGACAAGAACTAAAGCAGAAAAAGAGACAATTATGTAACAATAAAGTAAAAAAAAAAATTAGCATTTTATCCTATTCAGGCATGATTATTAGAATTGCCCAAACCCACACTTCCTTCTTTTTTAACTCAATCTTCTCATTATGTATTTTTAATTTATTTTCAAAAATCAAAAACATGTTTATTGATCTATCTCATTGACTCGGATCTTTCATTACTAAAAGACTAAACGTGTTTTGAATTACTTAATCAAAATGAACTGGAGTTTTATCGTACAAATAAAAGATGGTAAACATTGGGGAAAAATAAAAAATAATCACATATACCTAATTTCACTAAAGTATTAACCAACTTTAATATATGTTTATAAAAAATACAATAAATTACACATGTCACAATTTTATTCAGTTTCTCTTCCAAGACACTCTCAATAGAAAAATATAACTTATAGGTTAACTTCTATTGAATTTAAAAGTTCCAATTTATAATATGAATACTATTACAACTAAAATATGTGAAACTTGTTTGGACTAATGAAGAAGACATATGAAGAATCTTTCTCATTAAACAATAGAATAGTCCTTAGATGATTCCACAATATGATATATGAATTTACTGTTTATAAAACTATAACAAATTTTTGTTATTAATTTATTGATAAACCAAATTTTTGAAAGATTTCACCAACAAAATTTAAAATTTTAATTATCGACAAATATTTATGATATGATATTGAAAAATTTATTAGTTTTTCTTTGTAATTTTTTTATTTTAATTAAATATAAAAAATAATGATTTATATAATAAAAGTATGTGAACAATATGATATGAATCATTATTTTTTATACTAAATCAAAAAATTAAAATACTAAAAAAGCAAAAATAAAACATTCAAGATCATATAATTATTCATCGATATCTTATTCAATTGTATATTATGTCAGTAATTTCCACCGATAACTTATTATTTCTATTATCGACGTATTTTTTCGTCAGTAAATTTGTCACTAACAATATTAAAAAAACTCATATTTTCTGTCAATTTTGTTTTGAAATTTTTTTCATAGGAAATACCTACAAATTTTGTTGTGAAAAAAACTTTGCAAGAAATTGCTACTAATTTTGTTGCAAAATATTTTATATAAAACACTTTTCGCAACAAGTTTTGTCAGAAATATTTGCAAATTTTATAATTTTGTAGGAAATAATTACCCATGAAGGAACTATTTGCCAATTAAAATTTTTAGAAAAAATGGCAGAAAAAAATCATTTCTTACAAATTTTTTTAACAAATTTGCAAGAGTTTCTAGTAGTATAAATTTAGTTTCAAGTTTTCTGTTAAGTTTGATGAGATTTTTTACATATTCAAGAGAGATGGAAGAAAAGAAGAAGATAATAATAATAAGAAGAAAATGAGGTGGAGGAGGAGAGATTGAAGTTGGTGGTCGTGGTGGTGGCAAAAGTACATCGACGACCACCAGAGTCAGCCGAAGAGAAGGGGTATAATGAAAATAAGCCGGAGAAGGTTGTGGTGAACATTGTGGCGACAATGGTTGAGGTTTGACAAATAAGAAAATGAAGAAGATTCAATCTCAATTATTATCGATAACCATAATTCGTTTCTAATTATTGTAATTAGTGACTGATGTTTACCTATAAATTTGTGGTTGTAAGTAATTGATAACAAATATTTTTAACAAATTATGTATGTTAAAAATACATAATTTTCTTGTAATAAAAGCCCTTCTACCGTCTACCAAATTGTCAAGTAACTTTTGTTTAAGATTTTTCTGAGTTATTTTAACAAAACGGATTGATGTAATAAACAAATCTAACGAACACGGTTATGTTTAGGGGGAAAAAGAACTGAAAATAGAATATGAATAAGATTTTATTTGTTTGGGGTGGACAGAAATGAGAATGAGAGAAAAAAAACTCTCTTTATCTTGTTCTATTTTTCTTAAATAAATTTTCCACAACCCTTAGTAATAAAGTATTTTATTTAAATAATAAAGATATAGTATTAAAATAGAATAATAATATCATAATTTTTATATGATTATTTTTCGAGAGTTGTAGTTATTTAATTTCTTTCATCATTCCGGCTTTTAACTATTTCCCTCACTCTAGCAAAAACGCCCTAGCTAACAATACTTGGAATGTATTTTGGAACACAAAATTGAAAATTCATAAACATAATCTACACTTGAGTAGTTTTTTGTTTCGGTTTCGTCTTTGGTGTAAAAGGTTCTGCACCGTTATTGTATACTTGAACTGAAAGTTTTTTACAGCATGGTTTAGTTTGGGGATCGAATTATTCATGTTACCTCCACACCATGCAGCAGCACCCATTCTCCGTTCTCTTTCTCAACAACTCCGTTCAACCACCCAACCCTTCTACTACTTCACCCAGATGTACAATATCAAACAAAATTTTTCATTCTCTTCCTCAGTTCCACCACTGCAACGTTGGAGCTTGTTCATCAGAAAAGAAATTGCAGGCCTCGTCGGCGCTGAAGAAGTTGTGCTCCTCCATCTTCACCACGTACTGCGCCTGATACGCTTTCTGAAACTGCAAACAGTTCATCGACGAAGATTCCGGTGACAGCAACAGATGTTCGGTTATGGGGCTGCAGTGGTTCTCTTCGTTCAAGATCGCGCTCGAATCGCTGTCGGAAGAACCGTCTTTGAAGTCCACCGGGAACAGCGAAGCGCCTACGAAACAACCGTTGTTGTTGTTGTTGGCGTTGAAACACTCGTACTTCAACTGATCCTCGGATTCCGAACTCGGCTCGCTCTTACTTTGTTCCATCGTTGTTTTGTCCTCCGAATCAGGCATCATTATCTCCTCCTTCACGGAAACCCCGCCGCTTCCAGTGTTCTCTTCTTCCAGCCTCGATTTCAGCTCCTTTATCTGCAAACACTCAAACAATAATATTCGATTAGTTTTTATTCAAGAAAAAAAAAAATAACACAACTTTCACATCAGCTAAAATTTAATTTACCACTGAATTTAAAACCAGATTTAAAGATAATTTCTCTAGACTCACTTAGATTAATTTTTACTCAAGGAAAGAAATTGACTTTCGTTTCTGATCTATTGATGGAAAAGTATATGCTTAAAAGAAACCACCGTGTTTGTCAACGAATGTTACCAGTGAGGATTTATAACAAAATTAACAGATAATGAAAATTCCACCAGAACCTTTGTGAGTAAATCTTACTAAATGGGTCAACCTTGTTAATGAGTGAAACTATTTTAAATCCCACTGCTTTGATTCTCTGGGACGAAAGATGGTAAAAAAGTAAAATTTAACATGCACTTTTGTTTTATCGTTGAAAAGTAATTACCATTAGCCAGAGTTGTTTTAGTTAAATCCAAAATAAAGTATTATTATTATTGTACCTGCTTCCGTAAAGCTTCGTTATCGTGATTGAGGGTGTCATAGTTAAGCTTGAGGGCATCAAAATTGGCTTTGAGAACACCGTAATCTCTCTCCAATTGTTTGGTTTTCCACCTTGCTCGACGGTTTTGGAACCAGACAGCTACTTGTCTAGGTTGCAACCCAAGTTCCTGGGCAAGTTTGACCTTCCTCTCAGGTTCAAGCTTGTTTTCAACCTCGAAGTTCTTCTCCAAAGCCTTCACTTGATCTATACTCAGACGCCGTTTTTTCTCAGATTGATGTCCCACTTCATCAACACACCCTTCCTCGTCAAGCCCCTCGAGCATCATCGATTGGAACTCCCTACCATACACGTGCTGCTGGCAGTTTCTCGTACCGTGTTCTTCTAAATCATTACAAATCACACATAAATATAATAATCATTAGTATATCTATACAAAAACCGACATCATTTAAACAAGGATCTTGGATCTGGGAACTAGGAACTAATTATTATCACCTGTTGTTGAGGGACAAATTGTGATGAGGGGAGTGGAAGGAGAATCTGAGCTGCTAAGTCTCTTCATGAGTATGGGAAGGAAAGATGGGATCTTATTAAAAGAAGAAAGTGTTTTTGATCCACTTTATTGATGGTGGTCAATGTCTTTAAGATCTCAAAACAAAGCTGAGAAGACAAGGTTTAATTTTCACTCAAAAGGAACCATGGAAAAAGCACTATCATGTATTAAACAGCACCAGTATTTACAATCTTGTAAGCAGCTATACAAGTACCACTTATCTCCACCAACACCCCTTTTTCCTTGCTTTCTCACCACCTCTTCAACCTCTTTACCCATCAAATGTTTCATACAGGAAAAGCAAAACCACACACAAAAACCAATTTTTTCTCAAAACGAAACAAAAACACACACAAACATGCTATAAAATTTTTCTGCGCTGTTTCATTTAGCATGGTTGAGTTACATAGAAAGTGAGAGAAAGAAAGGTTCGTTCATCAAGGACGAACAAAAACAAAGAAACAAAATAGAGTGATGAAGTGTGTGTGAGACTAGAATGGTGAAGTATTTTCACAACCCGGTAGAGTTTCCGAATTGCACTCGCTTTATATAAACCCAACCGGGGATAGAATCTGACTGGGGTTAGGTGGATTGCTACTGTGGTTAGCTTTCAAATGAAAATGAACCCAAATTCAATCCAAATGCAACTTTTCATCACCGGTTATAACCCGTTGCACTTCCGGTTTCTTTCGACCGTTTAGTGACAGTGATATTTCTTCGGCTTAGATCCTAACCACAACAATTAATTGATTAATAGCTAATTAGTTGTGCATGCGGCTCGGCTCGGCTCCATGCGTTTAGCCGACTCAAGATTTGGGTTCGTCAGCGTATCACGCTCCTGCAATGGAAGTTTTTTAAATTATTCTGAAGGTGATGATATTTAATCATGAAAAATTTATCATACAATATTTTGTATTTAACTGAAAAGTCATATATCACAAATCTGTCTGGTTGATAACGGCTTTGAAACCCTAAAAAAATCTAGTCTGAAATGTGTGTATTTCAATTGTAAAAGTTCCAATTTAATGAACTAAAATATGTATGAATTACTATAAACTAAATCATACTCAAGATCTACCCCTTATGAATTAAAAGAACAAGATGACTGTTATTCTATTTGATTTTAGTGTTAATTTTCATTTTAAAGTAAAAAACATTATTTAGTGTTAATCATACTCAAAAATTTGTTTTGTTCAAGTTTGTGCCTCAAAAACCCATATCATATAATGTGCTGCAATTTAATGTGTTACAAAGTGGTTTAATCTGAGTCTAGTAATAATTAGCAACCTTTTAGTGTCTGGATTTGAATTCAACTATGCATGGATTTGATGCAAAAGATACTATTATATATTTTATAGGTGTTTTGAATATTTGAAATATAGAATTTGATTGTTCAACTACTGATGTTCATATTAGAAGAAGTAGGAACCACTCATGTATATGTGAACATATATCTCATACTGAACATCAAACTGTTTATTTTCCAATTTGTGGCACTGCTTACTGATGCTTTAAATAATTAACATCACAGAGACCCATCCCTATTGTACAATTTAGCTTTCATAGGTATTCATGTCATATTTTTTAGACACAAGGGAGAAGTTTCTAGATATTGTTGAAAACAAAAATGATAACTTTTAGCATATATTAATGCCTTTTTTTTGTGATTTAATTTATTTTTTCATTTCAGTTTGTAGCAGAAGTTATCATTTCATGTAAGCTAAATTATATTTTTTTTGGTTGAAAATTCTATGTAAATTTGAAATAAAGTAGATTTATAATACAAATAAGTATAAATTTTATTTTACAAATCGATTGGATAAGATTTAATTTATTTTAAAATTTATTTTTTAATATGATATTAAGATTAGATTACATGAACATGACTTTTGCTTAGAAAACAAATACCATGTTAAATCTATGATATCAAAATGATATGAAATTCATTTTAGTAAAATTTATTAAGTTTATGATATCACTATTATTGGATCATTATTAGATTGATCATTAATTTTTAATTTTACATGTGATATATATATATATATATATATATATATGCATTGTCTTAAGAGGATGTTAGATATCTCAAATCAATTAAAAATAAAATACGAATTTATAATATATAAGTGGGTACAAATTTTATTTTATAAATATATTTAGTAATATTTACTTTGTATGAGTTTATTAGTATCATGTATTTTGAAATATTAATATTTTCCACTATTATATACATGTAAAAATTCATTTCAACCTTCTTTTAAACATGCAATACATAAGTTTTTTTTTTTAAAAAAAAAATATTGTTAGAAGGGTGAGATGGTTATGTTATATTATACATTATCATTTGAGTTCAACCAAGAGTTTTAAATGTGATTTTAAAGAAATCTTTCAATACGAAAGTTTTATATATATATATATATATATATATATATATATATATATATATATATATATATATATATATATATATATATATATATATATAAATTTACTTTAACTTTTCTTTAAATAGAGAAAAAGTCACAAGTCCAAAAGTATATAATAAAATTGCATTATTTGCTATAATATTTAAAATTATTAAAATGCGTTAAAAGTGGTACCCATTTCATATATAAATTTATATAATTTCTTTTATGTATTAAGTTTTTAGTAGAGTTCTTAGATTTTACACAAGGTGAAATTGTGGCTTAGAAATGTAGTTGGAAGACAAGGTGTGACAAAGAATTATTTAAATGAGAAATCTGAAATCACCAAAAAGCCAACAAAGAAAATATTTCAAGAAATCATAAACAATATTGCTTCATTCTAAATCATAAACAAATCTTTCAAGAAAAATGTTCAATTAATAATTCAAGCATCAAAATTATATATATTAACATATTTTATTCAAAGCACATTTACATGTCTTTATATTCAAAGCATACTTTATTTTACTTAGGGAAAACCAATAGTAAAAAAAATATATACCAAGTATTTATAATAGAATAGAATTGATATACCAAGTATTTATAGTATATAGAATGCTTATAAAATTATGGACACCAATTTAACATCAGTTATTTAGACATTAACTTATAGTTGCACTAATTTAATTAGAATAATGCATTTCATGGTATTAAAAAAAATGTCTTGTGTCTTCATTTTTTAAATAATGGTTGTGATATTATGTTAAAAGTGAGTTTTAAGTCTAATTTAATATCACAAAAGCAGTTTGTAAGATGATAATAATTGCATTTCACTTATATACTATGAAATTGTCTTGTCTATAATTGATATAGGACTTCTAACAAGGTAAAAAAGAATGACTCCCGATGAAGGACTTGAGAAATGAATGATTTTAAACAATATGGGACTACTGGATTTTATGTTAATTCAAATAAAAAATAATCTCTAATAATATAATTTAACTTCTAAAAATAATCGCATCATAACCAGTTATGCAATAAATATTATTTTTGTTTGTCCATAATATACGATAGAGTAAATTCAACTTCGTTCTATGAATATTTTTTTAAGATTTTGCAAGTCCTAAATTTTATATGCAATAAATTTATGAGTTCTTTTTTAGTTATAACTTTTATATCACGATTACGATATCGCTACAACATGAATGGCATCTACAAGAGATTCCATAGAATATTGATGATGTTCAGCTTGCCAAGTCATTGCTTTGTTCTTTCTTAAGAAATAATATTATACTTTTGTTTTCTTATTGTGACGCATTTTTGTACTTTTTTTTTTAATTTCCCCCCTTCAAATGTCCGTATTTAACGAGAAAAATAAATATTTAGTTTAAAGTACCACCTAGTTAAATTAAATGAAAATTCCCTCTGGCACATACTAATTAATTCGATATCTAGAAACCATGAAATCATTTGAGTTAAAACAAAAAAAAAATGTTTTGGAGTGAGGGTGCTTTCAGTCACTCTATATTTGCTAATGTACACACTTTAATGTTCTGGATAGGCAACTACAAATACTGATAAAGGGACCCTATAAAACAGAAACCAACTTAGGAATATGTTAATTTCTAATTATGTTTAATAGCATGTAATCAAAGGTTGTCTCGTGACAATTTGAGAAATTAAATTCTTAATAATTTGGAGGCTTACTCTCTAAGTTAATTTGTTAAGCATCTTTTTTATTTATATGTTTTTTAATAATATTTTTTATATGATAAAAAATCAAATCATAGATGTGTTTTGAGGTATAACCTAACTTAGATGTCAAATGATATAATAATGTATAACATAAGTTTTTCACGAAAAAAAAAAACCCAGAATTTGAAGTGGTACATATTTTATATTATCATAAGGGGAGAGGATGGATAGTAATTAATTGAATGAATAATAAATGGAGTGTACTGTGATCTTATCTTTAAACAAGAATTTATCACATGTTTCCTCCAGGTTAACAACATCACATGACATATCCGCTTCAAACACGATTTTATCACACAACCTATTGTGTTAGCCTTGTGTAGAACATTATTGTTGACATCTATAAAGTCAAACAAATCCATTAACAAGTTTAGTGAATTATGGTAAAAGTGAGGAGAAAAATAGTGCATGAAAATAAGAAAATGTTTCAATATTTTTAACTTTATTTCTTTAATTGAAAAAAGACCAGTGAACATTGTCTTAGTTTTCATTCTCACCGCAGTTTTCTACAAGTAGTAAATTAGTTGTGTGAAGTAATCCCAGCTTTGGAAGACATATTGTGAACTCATGTATACTATAATATGTCCAATGTGTTATGTTCCAAAATTTCTTTTATTATGACAGTGTTCCTATTAGAAGTTTGACGACATGATCGGAATCAATAATCATGATTCTAAAATATTATCGGTTTCGGAAAATAAAGTTTCGTAGTGATTTTATCTTTAAAAGACATAGAAAAATGAAATAAATAGAAAAATATGTTTCATCACAATTTTTAAATGATGTAAAATTTATTGAATGTTCGGTAAGAACTACTAATTTCAAACTCTGTTTCCAGCACTCTGCCGACCAGTGCCAGGCAAGAATGAATGGGAGGAGAAAAAAAGTTGGTTTCAACATGAAACTGTGCCCATCAATGCCTTAGACAAATATTAAAATGTGACACAACACACTACAGCTTTTATGACAAACCACGACCCCACTTTTCTTAAATGACAACAACACGTGTGAGGTGGCCTCACCAAAACCCACTCTTGCGTTCTCTTCTCTTCTCTTCTCATCACTTGTGTGGGGGAACATGTGCAGTTGCACCACTCTTTTTCTCTCTCACTCACGTTACATTTTCAGCTTCCGAGGGTTCTTCTGTGCCCCAGTTCCAGTAATCATCCTAAAAAATAAGAAACATTTTGTAGTTCGTACTGTTAAATATATTATTCTTCGATCGATAAAATAAAACATTTCGAAAAATTTTATGTCAGAAGTTTCATATCTACTAACACAAGGCTGATTCACAGTATATAAGTGATGTAATTATCAGTTTACAAGCCAGTTTTGTAGAGTTAAATTAAATTTAAAGTTCACTTATAACATGGTATTAGACTTTATCCTAACAAGTTTTCTTAAACTAATGGACCACTTATTAATTTCTACTCTCGTGTATATATATATATATTGTATATTGTGAGTGATGGTAATAAATGGTGGAATATAGTGTGTAAGGAACAATTCTGCAAGTCTGCATGGTGAATGGGCATGGGACACATTCATTGGTTTCACTGACTTTCACGAAAGGTCTGAACAGTAGTCTCTGTTTTTCCATACACCCATCATTTCCGAATGGATATATGAAGAATCTAACTTCTAAAGCAAGTTAACTTCTTTCGATATTTGGATATTAATCATTCCCCAC
Organism: Vigna unguiculata; assembly: GCF_037176805.1. Taxonomy (NCBI): domain Eukaryota; kingdom Viridiplantae; phylum Streptophyta; class Magnoliopsida; order Fabales; family Fabaceae; genus Vigna; species Vigna unguiculata. Next base: position 48,227,968 of record NC_140792.1, read on the forward strand.
AAAAGCTGATACAAAACAATCTCAAACTATAAATAATTACGGGATAAAGATGCAGATGCCTCTGCTTCAACAAGCTAATCATTGAATCCATGACCAACACAACCAAATCACATTAAAAAAGATGACGCACCGAATGGAATCCATCTTCTCCCTGTGAGGACAACACTTGAACTCAGCATGTGCAAAATAGGCACCAAGGATACTAAATTAGGTGCGAGAAACGTATTGTGGAGAAGAAATGTTATTGCCAAAAAAAGTGAGAGTCTGAAGAGAATCGCAAGATCTTCATGGTTCATCTCAATGTGCAAAAGCAAAACAGTGTCTCAGTTAATAATTGATTTGTCTAACATACAAAATACCCGTGTGATTATTTCAGAAAACGCTTTTCTTCCGAACTTCCACATTTGTCATTTCTTTCGCTGACAAACGCGTATACGAAGATACCTAAAATCAAGTAGATGTAATTAATACTCTTAATTAAAGGTTCGAGAATTTATAAATAAAGTTAAAATATTATTGAAAATGACGTAAAAATAAGAAGAGAGTATGTTGGAAATATTTTTAAATAAAAGAATTGTTGTGGATGTTATTAGAAGAAAGTGATGAAGAGTATTAATATGTAGTTTTGAAGGAAGAAATAGTATGGGCAGAAAAGACAAATGAGATTGTAGATGACATTCATAGCGAAATTTATGGTTATATGAGTCTCAATTTTCTTGCATACAACAGCCAGCTAAGGCAGGACCCACAACCACGTCAACACTACCGCGTAAAACTCCACCTTCTTTACAAAGCCAAATCCTCTTAAGAATGACAATTTATTTGTGCTTCCTTATCAAATAATAGGTGATAGGTTACGACATCATTATTAAAATTAATGCACAACTTTTTTTTTTCAAGAATCACACTAAAAGAAAAAAAAAAATAGAGAGCTTGCACTCTTTATAATATGATTGCTATAATATATTTAGTCTCATATAGTTTAATAATCAAAATTGAGTCCATCCAACGATAAGACGATAATTTTAATATATTTTGGTTTTAAAAATTAGGTTAATTCTTATTTAGAAGAAAAAGTTCTATTTTTTGTTGAAGATATATTACCCTATTATTCCTAAGTGATGTTGTTTTTTGTTTACAAGTATAACTTCTCATCAACACTACTGCTATGTTTCTTTAGGTTCATTTTCTGTTTGAAAGGAAAAGAGAAGATAGATTGATAAGTGATTTTTATGTTCGTTTGGATTGAATTAAGGACAAGTGAAAGTAGCGATTTGCGAGATTTCTTATTTTTGCAATATCCCGTTGAAAGGATTAGTGGAGGAAAGTCTATTTTGTCCTAGGTCATGCTTTATTCCTAACATGCTACTTCTAGAAGATAGATTGGATCCCATGTTTATTTGGAACGAATTTAGGTGAAGTTGAAAAGAAAGGGATTTGATCCTTTGTGTGTAGATGTGATCCCTACACAATTGATTCGTTCTTCATTCACTATATCATGTCCACTTATTGGCTTGGGTTGAATGTGGTTGTTTTTTCGCAAGAGGTAATGAAGGACGCCATTGCAAAACATGGCGTTTATAGTTTATTTCTTTTAATTTTAGTAGTTAAAAAAAATAAAATAATTGTAACTTATGAAAATACTAATTTATATTACTTATTAAATTAAAGGCAATGTGGTAATCTATATTTTATATTCATTAAAATATATTATTTAATATATTATATCAATCAAATCACTCACAAATTCTTATAAACTTTATTTCTAAATCCACTCACAATCACCTCTAAATCATTTTTTAAAAAAAAACAACAACACACAATTCACTCTCATATACACTTAAACTCATCTACTTCCTCTCCCTCAAACCCATCTATTCAAGTGAACAAACCCTAAAGTGGGATAAAATGTTATTGGGAGTTTTTTTTCTTATTCTATAGAATGTTCCCAATATTTGTGAATTTTTTTAAATTAATTAGGTGTAAATGAACCATAACTATGTAGTCCTATTCCTAAAAGATTTATCCCTAAATAACATATCCAAATTATAAGAAAGCCTATGGAGGCCACTATTGAAGAATTTCTATATTCCAATTTTTTATTTTTTCTAGTATGTAAATAAATTGCGAAAATAGTCCAAGTAATAAAAGCCCAAGTTTCCTTTGGATCCCAATTCCAATATGATCCCCATGCCTCATTAGCCCATACTGCTCCAGATATATTACCTATTGTTAAAAAGATAAAACCTAGACTAATAGTACGGTAACCCCAACGATCCAATTGTTGAATAAATTGATATCTATAATAATTTCTATAAGACGAATAAAACGGAAAAGGAGTTTGTTGTAAAATATTCTTTTTATCATTCATATTCATATATTTGATTTCAGCAAAAGAAAAGGATTCATTAAAAAAAAACAAAGTCTTGCTTTTACCAAGAATTTGTATGAGTTCTTGAAATGTAATGACTAAAATAGCCACTGATATTAATGATCCACATAAAAGAGTTGTATAACCCAATATCATCATACTTACGTGCATCATTAACCAATGGGACTGTAAAGCAGGCACTAATTTTAAGGATTCATGCATTTCGGTTAAAAGACCCGAAGTAGCAAAGCCTTGGGTAAAAAGAATACTTGGTGTTATTATTGTATTGAAATAGTCATTTTTTTGTTTTTTGAAGCAAAGAACCATATAAAAGATAGAAAAAGTCCATGAAAGAAATATTAATGATTCATATAAATTACTAAATGGTAAATGGCCTGAAAAAATCCAACGAGTAACTAACAATCCTGTGATACAAAAAAAGGTTATTATCATGCCTTTTTTGAACAAATTGTATAATCCTATGATTTCATTGCCTAATAATAAGGTTATCAAATGAATTGAAATTAAAATAGATACGACCGAAAAGGATATATGAGTTAATATATGCTCTAAAGTGGAAAATACCATATAGAATGAAAAAATAGAAATACTTGGAATAGAAATAATAATTCTTTATAGGAACTTTTTTTTAGAAGATAAGATGCCGCTACTCGGACTCGAACCGAGATGCTCTAGCACTGCTTCCTAAGAGCAGCGTGTCTACCAATTTCACCATAGCGGCTGACTCGAAACCATAATAACCCAATTTTAGTCAATTGTCGAGATTCAAAGAATCAATTAAAACACAATATTTGTTTACTAAACATTCAATAAAATAATTTTAAAGAATTCTATTAGAATCTATTAAATATAGAATGTAAATATCATAATATAGAATGTAAATATCCTAAATTCATAACTGAATCTTATATTCTATATCAATTTTATATTCATATTTTTGTATTTAAAAAAGAGTCGTTGAATCCAGTTAATTGAAATTATTCTAACGTTTATATTTGTTACAGAAAAAGCTTTTTGAATTCCCCGTAAAAATAGATTGCCCTAATGAAAAAGCTTTTAATGCTGTAAAATATCCCTTCTTTTTCCATAAAGTGTTCCGAATAAGTTTTTTTGATATAGACGTGCGCTTTTTTGGAACTGCCATAGAATTAGTATAGTTTTTTATTGTTATAGAATTTTATGTGAAAGACATTTTGCGGTAAATGAAAATTAAGTTTATCTCTAATTAGACATATATTTTATATATTTGAATTTCCATTTTTGTTTTTATTATATTTATAATAAGAATATAATACTTTTTAGAAAGTTTTCCCCAAATCGCTATTTCTTATTGTAATAAAAACTTAATTAGTTAAGTTAAATTTAATGAACTAAACCAATGTTCAAAAAATATTGTCCAAAGAGTCAGAATAATGAATAATCGATTATTCTATTTTATTAAATTCTATCTTTCTTTGTTATTAACCGAAACCATTCCTTTACTTTACAAAAAAGATAAAAGAAAAACCTAAGAAACCAAATTCATTAGAATCCTAATTTTTTTTCTTTATTGTATGGAATATACACATCAATATTCATGGATCATACCTTTTATTCCATTCCCAGTTCCGATGTTAATAGGAGTGGGACTTCTACTTTTTCCCACTGCAACGAAAAATATTCGCCGTATTTGGGCTTTTCCTAGTATCTTATTGTTAACTATAGTTATGATTTTTTCGCTTGATTTGTCTATTCATCAAATCAAGAATAGTTTGTTTTTTCAATATGTATGGTCTTGGACCATAAATAATGATATTTCTTTAGAGTTTGGGTACTTGATCGATTCACTTACTTCTATTATGTCAATATTAATTACTACGGTTGGCATTCTCGTTCTTATTTATAGTGATAATTATATGTCTCATGATCAAGGATATTTGAGATTTTTTGCTTATCTTACTCTTTTTAATATTTCAATGTTGGGATTAGTTACTAGTTCGAATTTGATACAAATTTATTTTTTTTGGGAATTAATTGGAATGTGTTCTTATTTATTAATAGGCTTTTGGTTCACCCACCCTATTGCGGCAAATGCTTGTCAAAAAGCATTTGTAACGAATCGTGTAGGGGATTTTGGTTTATTATTGGGAATTTTAGGTCTTTATTGGATAACGGGTAGTTTGGAATTTCGGCATTTGTTTCAAATTATAAATAATTTGATTTCTAAAAATGAAATGAATATTTTTTTTTTACTCTGTTTGCCCTCTTGCTATTTTGTGGCTCAGTTGCAAAATCTGCCCAATTTCCTCTTCATGTATGGCTACCCGATGCTATGGAGGGACCTACTCCAATTTCTGCCCTTATACATGCTGCTACTATGGTAGCCGCTGGAATTTTTCTTGTGGCTCGTCTTTTTCCTCTTTTCATAGTGCTACCCAAAATAATGAACGCAATAGCTTTTATAGGTATAATAACAGTAATATTAGGAGCTACTTTAGCTATTGCTCAAAAAGATATTAAGAAAAATTTGGCCTATTCTACAATGTCTCAATTGGGTTATATGATGTTAGCTTTGGGTATGGGATCTTATCGAGGTGCTTTATTTCATTTGATTACTCATGCTTATTCAAAAGCATTGTTGTTTTTAGGATCTGGATCCATTATTCATTCAATGGAAGCTCTTGTCGGATATTCTCCAGCTAAAAGTCAAAATATGGTTTTTATGGGCGGTTTAACAAAACATGTACCAATTACAAAAACTTTTTTTTTAGTGGGTACACTCTCTCTTTGCGGTATTCCACCCTTTGCCTGTTTTTGGTCTAAGGATGAGATTCTTAATGATAGTTGGTTGTATTCACCAATTTTTGCAATAATAGCTTGTTCTGCAGCAGGATTAACTGCATTTTATATGTTTCGAATTTATTTACTTGTTTTTGAGGGATATTTAAACGTTCATTTTTTGAATTTTAATGGAAAAAAAAATAGTTCATTCTATTCAATATCTTTATGGGGGAAGAAACAAGTAAAACTTAAAAGAAAAAACGAAAATTTTTTCTTAGTTTTACTAAAAATAAAAAAGAATGAAATAACTTCTTTTTTTATCCGGAAGAGATATCTACATCGCGTTAATCAAAATATTAAAAATATAAAACATCTTGTTTTTGGTATTATGCATTTTGGCACTAAAAAAACTGCTTGTTTATATCCTAATGAATCTAACAATACTATGCGATTTTCTATGCTTATTTTAGCGCTCTTTACTTTATTCGTTGGTGCTGTAGGAATTTCTTTCAGTCAAGACGGAATACATTTGGATATTTTATCAAAATTGTTAATTCCGTTTATAGATCTTTTACATAAAGATTCAGAAAATTTTATGAATTATTATGAATTTTTCACAAACGCAACTTTTTCTTTGAGTTTCACTTTTTGGGGAATATTTCTAGCGTCTTTTTTTTACAAATCGGTTTATTCCTATTTAAAAAATTTGAATTTATTAAATTTATTTGAAAAAAGTTTTCTTAAAAAAAATGTTGCCGATCATTTTCAAAATATCATATATAATTGGTCGTATAATCATGGTTATATAGATCTTTTTTATGAAAAATCTTTAATTGCTAGTATCAGAAGATTAGTGAAATTAAATTCTTTTTTTGATAAAAAAAGAATTGATGGAATTACGAATGGAATAGGTATTACAAGTTTTTTTCTAGGAGAAGCTATCAAATATGTGGGGGGGGGGGGGGGGCGAATAGCTTCGTATATATTATTGTATATTCTAGATATATTAATCTTTCTAGTAATTTTATTGTTACATCGAAACAAATAAATATTGATGAATCTCATGAATATGGAACTCGGTAAGAAAAGGGGATTTAAAAATTGAAAAAGAAGATTCTGAAAGAATCTTCTTTGAATACTAAAATTACGTATTGAATTTGGATTCTTGTATCCATAATTCAAAAAGTTTTTTTGACTATTGCCGAAGAACTGAAATAAAAGATAGGGTATAGCTATGACAGTTATTGTATGGGGTCTACCCAATGCTAAATGCAAAGGCGCATAATAGATAGACATGAACATTATGAGCTGTCCCGTAAT